>NW_028245877.1:0-81920 GCF_964263255.1 Lissotriton vulgaris | reverse complement strand
TAGTGTATAAGGGTTGTGTTTGTTTGTAAAAAGTACATACTGTAGGAATAATTATAATATTTAGAAATGTATAAATACAATTAAAAACATTTAAAAATTAAAATTTCGAAAATACATTTTTAAATTTAGGATTGAGTTATAGGGGCCCATTAGGATGACGGGCGGACTTTGCCCACCTGTCATCCCATCGTAAATCGGGACCGCCCGCCATAAGGGCGGGGCTCCCGGGGGTGCCATTAGGATGTGCCCGCCACAGTGGCGGGCACATCCTGTATTTTCAGCATTGTGGCGGGCGGTGCTCTCGGCACTGCCCGCCACAATGCTGAAAATTGAATTTAACATTGTCATTTGCAAAGCGGCAGGCACCGCGCGGTGCCTGTGCTTTGCAAATGACATTGAAGGGGGGTACCACAGGTACCCCCCACATGCACCCCCCACCTGTACTTCACTCTGGGGGCCCACAGGGGGACCCCAGAGGGAAGACCGCATGCCTTTCCGTGGCGGCATCGCCGCCACGGAAAGGCACTGAACACCACGCATCATAATATGTCTGGCGGTGTCTATTAGACACCGCCGGCATATTATTC
The DNA here is from genome assembly GCF_964263255.1 of Lissotriton vulgaris. NCBI lineage: Eukaryota > Metazoa > Chordata > Amphibia > Caudata > Salamandridae > Lissotriton > Lissotriton vulgaris. Next base: position 81,333 of record NW_028245877.1, on the reverse strand, counting down.
CTTTTCTGCCCCGGCCGCAAGGCGACCGGGGCGGAAAAGTGGCGGGCGGTGTTTCCCTCCGCAGCGGTCCCCCCGCCATTGTAATGTGGTGGGGGGGAAAGGGTGGCGGGCGGGCATTTCTGTCGGGCGGATCGCCACCGCCACCATGGCGGTGGCGATCCGCCCGACATCGTAATGGAGCCCATAGTGTTTATAGTGTATAAAGGTTGTGTTTGTTTGTAAAAAGTACAAATTATAGGAATAATTTTATTATTTTCAAATTTATAAATACAATTAAAAAATTTACAAATTAAAATTTCGAAATTACATTTTTAATTTTAGGATTGAGTTGTAGTGTTTATAGTGGTTAAGGTTTGTGTTAGTAAATACAAAGTTTATATTATAGGAAAAAATGTCAATGTTTTTAAAAATTATAAAAAAATTAGAATAATAATTTTAAATTTATAAATATTTTTTTATATAAAAAAGGAATACTTTATTTTATTATAATATTTTATTTTATTTTATAATTTGGATTTTGTTTCATTATTAATATTTTATTTTTGTACAGCATTTACTCCAAATTAATGTAGAATGGTGTGGGAATAGAAAATTATATTTAATTAGTGTTCAGCACCTACCTCAAAATAATGTAGAATGGAGTGTTAATAGTAGATTATATGTAATTAGTGTCCAGCACCTACCCCAAATTAATGTAGACTGTAGTGGGAATAGTAAATTATATGTAATTAGTGTCCAGCACCTACCCCAATTTAAAGCAGACTGGAGTGGGAATAGTAAATTATATTTAATTTGTGTCCAGCACCTACCTCAAATTTATGTACACTGGAGTGGGAATAGTAAAATATATGTAATTAGTGTCCAGCACCTACCCAAAATTAATGTAGATTGGAGTGGGAATAGTAAATTATATTTAATTAGTGTCCAGCAGCTACCCCAAATTAATGTAGAATGGAGTGGGAATAGTAAATTATATGTAATTAGTGTCCAGCACCTACCCCAATTTAATGTAGACTGGAGTGGGAATAATAAATTATATGTAATGAGTGTGCAGCACCTACCCCAAATTAATGTAGAGTGGAGTGGGAATAGTAAATTATATGTAATTAGTGTCCAGCACCTACCCCAAATTAATGTAGACTGGAGAAGGAATAGTAAATTATATTTAATTTGTGTCCAGCACCTACCTCAAATTTATGTACACTAGAGTGGGAATAGTAAATTATATGTAATTAATGTCCAGAACCCACTCAAAATTAATGTAGATTGGAGTGGGAATAGTAAATTATATTTAATTAGTGTCCAGCACCTACCCCAAATTAATGTAGACTGGAGTGGGAATAGTAAATTATATGTATTTAGTGTCCAGCACCTACCCCAATTTAATGTAGACTGGAGTTGGAATACTAAATTATATGTAATTAGTGTCCAGCACCTACCCCAAATTAATGTAGACTTGAGTGGGAATAGTAAATTATATTTAATTAGTGTACAGCAGCTACCCCAAATTTATGTAGACTGGAGTGGGAATAGTAAATTATATGTAATTATTGTCCAGCACCTACCCCAAATTAATGTAGATTTGAGTGTGAATAGTAAATTATATTTAATTAGTGTCCAGTACCTACCCCAAATTCATGTAGACTTGAGTGGGAATAGTAAATTATATTTAATTAGTGTCCAGCACCTACCCCAAATTAATGTAGACTTGAGTGGGAATAGTAAATTATATTTAATTAGTGTACAGCAGCTACCCCAAATTTATGTAGACTGGAGTGGGAATATTAAATTATATTTAATTACTGTCCAGTACTTACCTCAAATGAATGTAGAATGGAGTTGGAATAGTCCATTATTTATGAGAATAAATACATTTCATACTAATTGTGTATAGTTGGAAATTTGTATTTCTTTGTATTAACATGACAAAAAATAAGCAAAAAAACATGAGTATTATATTTTTATGTAATACAAATATATTTAGTCATATATTTGTTATAATATTTCATGGTTAATTTTGAATTTCACATTTTTATTGAAAGAGTAAATTTTATTGAAAAAACATAATTTATGTACTTGTAAGTATGGTTTGAAATTAAAAAAAGGTAAATATTTTCACAAATTATATACAATGTTTTTATTGTCATACATGTTGGTTGTACATAATATTTTTATAATAATATTAATAAAAAAACAATCTTATTAAATTTTTTAACAATATATTTAAATAAAACAAATATTTTAACACAGCTTTATTTATATACATTTTGAAAAATTTTTGAAAGAATTTTTTGCACATTTTCCAGTTTTTAATAATTATAATAATAAATATTATGTATTTTATAACATTTATTTTTATAATTTCACAAAATATGTAGGTATTCTTAAGTATTTTAATACAATTATAAATTGACACTTTTTTTATACATAGTATTAATTTTTTACTCTGTAAAGGAATATTTTCAAACATTAAATATTATCTTTTTATGTTAATCTTTTTATTTAGTTTTGGGTCTTGTATTTTGTAACCGCTTTGGGTCGTTTTGTGTCATTTGGATGAAGACTAGCTCGCGGTTGGGAGACATTTCACGTCGCTGAAGGTAAGGTTTGTTTTATGTGTTTTAAGTGTGTTTTAAATTATTTTTGATAGTAGTTTGGTACAATTTAGTGTGGTTAGAAGTAAGTTCGTTTATTAGGCGTTTTGATATGTTGTATTTACGTATGGTAGATATACGTAATTTTTAGCGTTGTATAGGCTTGTTTGTAGAGTTAGTGTTTCGATGTTTAAAGTTTATTAAGTGAAATCTAATGTTACTATAACTGTTAGTAGGAGTTTATGTGTTGTTTTGTGTGGGTGGGAATCTATGTTTTATGTATTTTTGTTGCAGCAGTTCGTTATGTCGGAAGGAGTCGTTTTTGTTTTTTTAAAGAAGTGTTTGTTAGTTTTACTAACTAATGGATTTTTAACACTTCCTTACATTTTTCGGTTTTCCTGGAGCGTTTCTTCTATTTTTTATCATTTTTCGGCATTATTATGGTTTTTCGAACTACCTTCGTGGAATGGACTATTCTGTTTTGGAACAGTTGGATTTTTTCATTTTTTTTGGGGTACAATTTTTCTACACTGGATTGTTTTGGTGTAAAAGGATTCTACAGCCTTTTAGATATGTTTGGTAAGTGTTTTACATATTATTTATTGTGGGTGGGTAATGTTATTATGATTATTGTTATGTTTTATTTATTTCAAATATTATTAATGTGTGTATATATATTTAAAAATATATAATATATAGTGCACACATTTATTATTTTCGAGATACAATATATGCTTGTGATTTACATTGTATTGTTTGTATTTTTTAGGACTGATTTGTTAGTTAGAGTAATTTAGAGTAGTGTTTTGGCAATTATGTTGAGGTATTCAATGCCTTTTGGGCTAGGGTACAGCTTTACTTGTTGTTCTAGGTATTTGTGCATTTGTTTGGTTTGTTTAGATGTTTTTGGAGTTAGTTCAGTAATGGATTGTTCCATTCTGAATTCTTGATAACTTTGCTCTTTTTGGAGGCATTTAATACATTTTTCTAAAGTTGGTTTAGTTCTGCCTGTTGATTGGAGGAAGGCATTGTGCCAGCCTTCAACAGCGTTGTTTGTTTTAGATTCCCCATTTAAGGACTTCGGTAAACGTTCCACCAGGGTATTAAGAATTTTGGATTTCTTCTGTGGCCAGATCTATGGAGCCTGCCTACCCATGTGTCCTCAAAGTAGTCTAAGAGTGCACTTAATGTTGCTTCATTTTGTTTGTAAAATGTGCTATCAATTAAAATGTTGTAGTGTTCAGCCACATCTGTTTCTGGAACGTAAGCCAGTGCTGTTAGTTTTTTGATTTAATATGCAAAAGATGAATTGGTTGTATATTCTATGCTTAGGGTTGTCTTTTGTAAATGTCTCCATAGACACTGATTAAAGTGATAATAGCAGCCTTGTATACAGGTATGGGGGTGTATTTTTAAAATACTCGAAAGCATTGCTTGTTCAAAATAAAGTATTATTTTTTCTGGGGAATAGTCATTAGTTTTCTGTCTTATACTGTTTAATAATTCCATATATGATGAATTAGTTTTATTTGGTAGCAGAGCACAAAGTAGAGGTATATTGCAGTTTTGATATAGGCCATGTATCGTGTATAATTGGTAAAAAGGTTTGGGACATATGTTAAAAGTCCCATCCATCATCCAATGTGGCTTTGTTGGAGTTTTATGAGGTTAATAGCTATGCCAAAAATGTTTAGTCTTCTTTCATTGTTTTCGTTGTCGTAAATGACAAAAGGTCGTTTTTTTAACTTATAGTTTGGTCAGGATTTAAATTTATATCGCTATATGTTCTAGGAGGTAGAGTGGTAGTGGTAGTTGTTCTTTTGGTACGTGATATTGTTCTTTTGAGGGAAACTATATTTGGCATTTGGGCAGTGGCTGTTTTAGGTATTTGGGGTATCTGTTCTTTAAAGATTACACTTGTTGGTTTTTGGGAACCTGTACTTGCTTCTTTAATGTTTTCTAATGCTGTTCTAACTTCTATTTCGGTTATGTTTGGTGGGTGGTTGTGTTCCCTGGTATAAAGGGCTGTTGCTTCCCTAGTTGTTGCCCTTCCATAACATTTGTTGGAGTAATATTTGCAACATTTCCAATTAACTTTCCTCCCAAATTGTTTCTCTTGGGAATAAGTGTAACGCATGTAGCAGAGTAATAGTTTTCCTTTCTGGCTGGTAACAAATTCAGCTCCTTCTGTCATTTTGTTGTTTGTTAATCTATAAGAAATATATTTTATAGGTATTTAAAATAAAGATGTATGTATATTAACTTAAAATATTTAACATTTCTATTGTGCATGCTCACCTTTTTGGAAATTCAGTCTTTGATTTTGATGTTGTTTACTGTTTAGTTGTGGTCTGTATTTTCTGTGTTTTCTTTACCTGAAAAATAAATGCATTTATTTGTGGTAATTGTTTTGATATATTTTTTAAGTTGCAGTTACAGTTTTTGCTATACGTTTTAGCTTACACTTATTTTATGTTTTAATAAAAGTATTTGGACATACTTACTATGTTAGTTGTATCTTGGTTTTCTGAGTTCTGTTTTATGTTCTTTGTTAGTAGAGTATTCTGTACTGGTGCTAGAAAATAAAAAGTAGATATGCATTAGTAATTAGATCATGTTTGTTATTTTTTGCAATTTAGCACTTCGTTTTAGTTAGTTCATTTTATTTACTTACTTTTTAATCACTGATTTTTAGGTTGGGTTTTGATGTTCTTGTAGGTGTAGTCAAATGTATCCAATGTTTATTTTTTCCCTTTATTTTCTGTATTTTGTTTATCTGTAAAAATAATGCATTTATTTTTGTTAACTGTTTGGATATAATGTTTTAGGTTGCAGTTACATTTTTTCCTATACGTTTTGGTTTAAACTTATTTTATGTTGTTATAAAAAGATTTGGACATACTTACTTTGTTAATTGTATCTTGGTTTTCTGAGTTCTGTTCTATGTTGTTTGTCTGTAGAGTATTCTGTAGTAGTAGGAGAAAAAAACAAATAGATATGTTTTAGTTATTGGATTATGTTTTTTTATTTAACATTTTAGCAGTTAGCTTCATTTAGTTTTTTTTTAGTTACTTACTTTTTGTCCTCTGAATTGTAGGTTGAATCTTGATGTTCTTGTTGGTGTAGTTGAATTAATCCACAGTATTTTCTCCTGTCGTTTTTTTTCTCAGGTGGTTTGTGTTTAGTGTTTAATTGTTTATATAGTGGTTTGGAGTTAGTAATTAGTTTGCTATTGGTCAATTTGTATTTGTAGTGTTTTCATTGGTTACTTAGTATTTTTAAAAATATGTTTGAGTATGTATTTTACATATAATGGAAATGCTAATTCATTGGTTAGATAATTTTATATAATTTATTTGAATAGTTTTATTTAAATTTCTATAGAATTTAATATATTTAAATTGTGAAATGTAATTTTATTTATAGTTTATACGAGAGATGTGTATTTTTGTGTTAATTATATTTTTAAATGATCAAAAGTGTAATTGTATAATCATATTTATTTTCGATATTTCTACATTAACGATATTATTGTTGTCGATAATATTGTCTCCATATTTTTAACATATTGTGTATAATATTTAGTACTCGGTATTCAAATATTTCAATATGTATGTTGTCGGTAATTGTGAGATCGATGTTTATGTAGGTTGATATTTTATATCCGATATTTTTGTAAGTTTTTAGTTATGTATAGGAAGTCGATATTATTGCTTCCGATATTTTTGTGTCGATATATGTGTATGTTGATATTGTGTCTATCGATATTATGTCAGTGATTCGAATTAAGCGTGAGCAAGCCTTGATTGAAAGAGAACAGCGAAAGGACATTTATGTTAAAAAACAAGGAAATAAAATAATTAAAAGAGAGAGAGGATAGGGAGCGCAATTTACAGGTAACTGGCCAATATGCTAGTAGGCAACCCCTTTATCCTATCCTTAATAAACCGCAAGATGATTTCTTGTTATTAGATCATTCTCCACCTCCGTATATTTTTCTTCTGCTCCTTATGAGTCAGATTAGGATTCTCCTACAGAGCAGGAGAAAGCATGAGAAACTTGTTCTATGCTGCCCGCCCAGCGTTCGTCTGATCTTAGATCTGCTGCCCGAAAAGCCTTTCGCAGTCCCGCCCCTGCTTCTGAGCTTTCAATCAATCAAAGCATTTATATAGCGCGCTACTCACCCGGAGGATCTCAAGGCGCTTGGGGGAGGAGGGTCCTCTACTGCTCGAACAGCCAAGTCTTGAGTTGCTTCCTGAAGGAGAGGTGGTCTTGGGTCAGGCTTTTAGAGGAGATGAAAAATTGGCAGGAAAGGGAGCAAATATATTTTACCGCGGTATTTGTGGCAGAGGTCGTTGAGCGGTTTAGGAAACATTCTGATGAATTGGAGCCAGATAATGTAGCACAGTATTGTAAACAAATGCTTGATGGTCTTTTTGTCTTTTCTCAGGTGGCTGATACAATCAGGCATTTGCTTAAATTACACGTTGTGGCAGTCCATTTGCAAGAGGAGAAAAAGGCAGCAGACGCAGCTGCACAAACATCTCAGACCGGTGTGGCACAAGCTTCTATCTTCGGAACAGATAAGACTATGATAGTTCATGCGAAACCTATGCGGGAAGCCGTACCTTTGTATGTTCCTTCTAAAGGAGCGGGTACGACTTCTATTGATGCAAAGGGTTACTTTATTTATACTTGGGTTTACATGCCTTGGAATAGAGTGGATGTTATGGCCCTTAAAAACGCTCCGTCCATCATCTCCTTTTGGATCGCTTTGTTCGCCCTAAGTTGGCAGGGTATGCTCAGACGTGAGTCCCTTGCTCACTTGGCCACTGGATTCAAGAAAGCCTGGCTGATGAGGATTATGAATCCGAAACCAGTCCCAGGATGCTTGTTTCAGTTCCAGGGAAGAAATGGCTCTGAACTGGGGTGGCTGAGTGAGCTAAAGAATGGTGATGGATTAAACCCAGATCAGTTGACTGGGGGTGAGTGTTTTATTTGCTCAAACGCTCTGTCCATCATCTCCTTTTGTATCGTCCTTAAAAAATGCAATGCCTGATCCGCGCAAAAATGCAGCAGCTTTTTATAAGGAAGTTGAGGTTGCTATTAGCTCTTGTACCATGACTTTGCCTGATATTGATTCGTTTTTCAGATTGATATTGCCGCCTGACATGTGGAGAACTGTGCGCAAAGTTGATGATCGTGCAACTTTTGGGGCATTATGGAAAGAGTTAGAACAAATGGATGTAGAGCGGGAGCCTGCACCGAAACCGTGTAAATTGATTTTAGATCTCCCTACAGCTATATTAGTTAAGTTAAAGACGGTTATTCCCCCTAAAAAGATAGATTGGACTGTATTAGCATCGTGTAAGCAAAAGGCAGATAAATCGGTTTCAGATTTTTTTACACGCTTTGAGGAGGCATTCCACGATTTTAGTGGCCAGCCATTGACAGATGACACGGGTAGGCATCTGTTTGTCGATAAATATGTCGCAAGCTTTTGCCAGGAATAGCTAGTCGCCTAAAGGCCAGAGAGAGTTCATGGACTACCTCTTCTCCGGTTTCTCTTTTGACAATAGCTCAGTATTATGAACGTCAGGAATTAGAAGCGAAGGGTAATGAGGATAAAAAGACTAAAGAGTTGAAAATGAAGGTTATGTTGGCTCAGGCTTATGGTACGCCTTCTAGAGGTAATGATAGAGGTCGACGTGGATCTTATGGTTCGATCTTTCCTTCCTATACTCATTCGAATTTGTCTGTTGACCAGTGTGCGTACTGAAAGAAATTTGGACACTGGATTTCTGATTGTCCAGTGCTGCGTGCTCAGCAGTGTCCACGTGGTTGGGGACAAATGAGAAGTTGTTCAGGATATTCAGGGCCTAGAGGAAGCACGAATGATCACGCTAGGTTTGATGCTAATGCACGTGGGCAGGATGGGTTTAACACTTTTGATAGAAGGAACCAATATCAAATGTCCGACTATGTGCTGTCTGATTTTCAAGATTCTGCTTATGAATAGGATTGCCTAGGATGGGGTAAGGAATCAGTTGAAGTTCCAGTAGATCAGAGGGGTCCCTATGTTACAGCACATGTTTTGGGTTCTACTGATCAGTTTCTGGTTGATACAGGAGCTACTCGTAGCACCTTATCTAAACAATTGGTTCCAAGGGTTCCCCTGTCTGGCTCAATAATTACATCGATAGGGTTCGATGGAACCCCTTCCCTTAGCCCATTGTCACAACCACTCGCATTCCATGTTGATAAGTTTAGTGCTCCTTGTTAATTTTGGCTATCTCTGAACACACCAGACAATATTGTGGGTCTTGATATGCTCAAGTATTTCAGGGCTACGATACGATGTTCTCCTGAAGGAGTGCGTGTTATTTTGAATGACAATCACCCCATGACTGAGAGATCTTGTTTGGTTAAAGAAGATACTGCATTAGATTTACTCCCTAGTGCTTTGTGGGCTACTTCAGACACTGATGTAGGACAAATGGTTCTTCCACCAGTGCATATTAGTGTCAAGGAGGGCGCTTTATTGCCACAATTGCCTCAACATAAAATTTCACAGGAAGGCGAACAAGCACTTATACGCATTTTTCATGATTTGATTACAGTGGGGGTTGTGGAGGAACTTCCTTTCAATATTTGTAACAGTCCTATTCTGCCCATTTTGAAAAAGGATACTGATACTAGGATTTACAGATTCATTATTGATTTGCGAGAAGTTAATAAGATTGCAGTACCACAATACCCAGTGGTTTCTGATATAGCAACACTACTTACTTTGGTTCCCCAGACAGCGACTACATTTAGCGTGATTGATTTGAAGAATGCTTGCTTCTCGATCTCTATTGATCCTGATAGCAGATATTTGTTTGGTTTCACTTTAAATAATCGATCATACAGATTTTGTAGTATTCCTCAAGGGTACACTGAGAGTCCTAGTATCTAAAGCCAAGCACTGAAAAGACAACTTGATTCTTTCGTCTTACCTAAAGGGGTGGCTCTCATTCAATATGTCGATGACATCTTGTTGGCAGCCAATACACTTGAACTATGTGAAGAGTGTACTTTGTTTTTGCTTTCTTTTCTTGCTACACACCATCATAAAGTGTAACGAAAGAAATTGCAATATTGTAGACGGAAGGTAACCTACTTAGGTCACCTTCTGTCTAAGGAAGGCCGTGCACTGACACCAGATCGCATTCAAGCAATTTTAGACACACCAGTACCTTCTACTCAGAAAGATGTCCATGCCTTTATTGGTTTGACTTCGTTTTGTAGGCCATGGATAATAGGATTTTCACAGATTGTTAACACCTTCAATGCTAAAGGTATTTTCCTCCTGTGCTGCATTCCCTGATTTACCATTGTTCATGACGAGCTCAGCTCGTCATGAGCACAGCTCAACCGTGCCTCATGACGAGCTCAGCTCATCATGAGCATCGAAGGGGTTAAACCTCTGCTAGCGCTTTTGACGAAAGACACTCCAGTGCACCTTCCATGGACAACTGAATGTCAGAATGCTTTTCATCAGTTACGTCAAGCTCTTTGTTCTGCACATGTGTTAGGCACTCCAGATTACGCAGAGGGTTTTACACTCTATGTACGTGAGAAAGATGGATGCGCATTGTCAGTTTTAGTGCAGACACATGGTGATAAGCAGCGTCCCTGTGCATATTTCTCAGCAGTACTTGATCCTGTTGCTCGTGCATTACCTGGGTGCTTTCGTTCAGTTGCAGCAACAGCTGTGTCCATACGTCAGAGTAAAGGGATAGTTCTGTCACATAAACTGTTGGTGCTAGTACACCATGCAGTAGATGCCCTTTTGAATCAAACCAAGACACAACACTTAACTGGTGCCCACTTGATATGATATGAATTGAAACGGTTAGAACCTCGTATTACCTTGAAGAGATCTGCAACAGTGAACCCAGACACTTTGTTGCCATATCCTGAGACTCAGTCTCACTCAGTTCAGTTCAGTTCAAATATTTTATTCGATTAACGCTTGGATAATCATGAAAAGTACATCATACAATTTGAATACAATTACATAAAAACACATTATTACATTACAAGGTGGCATTTAAAAGACTTTACATAAAATCTATTTACAAGTTGATTCAGTTAAGCATAAGATCAAAGAGACGGTAGCCCCATTTTGCTACGAGTCGTCAAACATGATTTTAGAAAAAGAGCTACATTTTTTGCTACAAATTGTGAATCTAACAGCTGGAGTGCCAAGAATGCTGGTCGACAGGTCCTCAACCCCATTTGGCCTAAAAGTGGAATAATCCAACGCTTACGCGCTTGCTCAGAGTATCGACAGAACAAAATAAGATGGATGGTCGATTGGGGAGAGACTCTGTCGCACGGACATTTAATCAAGTCATGGGACCAGTTTGACACAGTGGGGAAAGTGACAAGACGAAAAAATAAATTAAAACGAAACCTAGTTAGTAAATATTTTTCGTGATTGGAGAGGTAAAAGGTAAGGTAAGGCTGGATACCAGGGGAAACTTGGACCATCAGTGCTTGCACATTAGTTTGCTTGGTTACTTCATAAGAGAGACGTAGTTCCCTTAGGTGATTTAGACAGAGGTTTTTCAAAGCACCTCTGCTGATATCAACCAATGAGGAAGGCTCAGTGAAGTATGATGTGCGGTTCAGGTCCTTTAAAAAGTTAGAAACGTACGTTAACCATGGAATTTTTTTCCAGCACACCATAGTTAAACAATTGGAAATCAAAGAGCGTGTTAAATGACATTGTGGCTTGTTCCAGATACGGTGCCATAGGAGGATTGGCTGACATTTGATGTTATCTGATAGATAGTCGATGCCAAGCTCGATATGACAACCGTAAATTGGAGCACTTTGTGGAAGTGCCAGTAGGTATTTTAAAAAGCCATTTTGGACTTTTTGCAACTCGTCTGTAGGTACATAGCCCCAGACGCCTGCGCCATAGGTTGCTATGCTGTGGCATTTGGCATGGTAAATTTTAAGCAACTCAGATGGGGCAGGTTTGCCCAATTTCTTGGAAAAAGAAACAAGCACCGAAGTTGCTCTCTGATAAAGCAGCTTCCTGCTTGCCATAGCTCTTTTCCAAGATAATTGGTTGTCAATTAAAATACCTAAGTATGGGTATTCCCTGGCTCGTTCTAATCTAACTTGCTCAATATAGAGGGGTTTGGGATTCTTTACCTTGGGTCCGGTATACATAACAAAGGTTTTGCTTTTGTTCACTTTTAACCCCAGAGAGAGCATAAACTGGCAGTATTTATCCAGTTGTTTTTGTAGCTGGACTAGCGTTCTGGCTAATATGACGGAGTCGTCTGCGTAGAGTAGTGCAGGGATGGGGCGGTGATTAATAGTTGGTAGGTCCTGGTTCCTTGCTAACATGGCTGTTTCCAGCCCGTTGGTGTATAAGTTAAACAGGAAGGGAGCCAGGACGCAACCCTGCCTAACTCCTCTTGTTACTGGAAAGGAGGGCGAGAGTTCGCCACCTATCCCGTATCTTACACAAGCCGTGGCATCGGAATAGAGCTCACGTAAAAACTTGATGAGTGAAGGATCAACACCCAATTCTTCTAGGATGGACCACAGCCTGGAATGTATCACGCAGTCGAACGCTGCACTGAGGTCGATAATATACCAGGTACAGGTTACCCCCTTTTGCCCCCACATACTTGCCTATTAGGAGGGTTAAATTTAAAGCCTGTTCAACAGTACCAAGTCCCTCCTGGAAACCATACTGGAGGTCGGTCACAACGTTGTTCTCCGACGCCCAGTCCTGGAGACGTTCCAGGATCAGACGTCCCGCGACCTTCCCCATGGAGTCCAGGAGGGAGATGGGCCTGTAACAGGCTGGGTTGTTTCGATCGCCCTTTTTAAAAATCGGGAGGAGTATAGAAGAGGACCAGGAGTCTAAAAGATCAACTTTTGAGACCGCCGCCATCACCTGGGTGACGATGGGGGACCACAGATCTATGTTGGTGACGAAGATGTCAAGAGGGACTCCATCAGGGCTAGGGGCCTTTCCGGTTTTTGAGGACGATAAAGCTTGTATGACCTCGCTTAGGCTGAAGTGGCGGTCTATTGGGTATGCCTGTGTCTTAGAAAGGTCTACTGTCAGCGTGGCCTGTGTTGTGCTGCCCACAGGGGAACCACCAAAGATCTTTAAAAAATGGGTCACCCACTCGTCTGCAGTCACAGCCACATCCAAGTGCTGGGGTGAATTTACATCAGCCAGGAAGGGAGATTTGACTACACGCCAAAACTGAGAGCTGTCTTTACCACGGCAACTCGCGTGTAGTTGGGCCCATAGATTTTTCTTTTGATCCTTTTTACAATTATTTTGAGCCTTTTTATACTCTATTCTAAGTTTGGCTATTTCAGTTTTGTCTCTAACTGGATTATGTAATGCCTTTTTTAAGGCAGATAGTGCTTTACAGCAGGCCGAGTTAAACCATCTTGGAAAAATCTGTTTACCGGGTTTGTGGTGACGGAATAGTTCGGCCTTCATAACTTTTAGAATCTCCTGGAAACTAGATAAAATCAACTCTGGTGGGGATTCGTCTGCCAAACAGGTATTTATCCAAGGAAGAGCCTTGGATATGACCTTACTGGTAATTATTGTGGGATCAATCTTAGACCATTTCACAGAAAAACCATTGGTTCTATCCATGGCCAAAGATTGCTGAGTCAGTAAACTCATCCTATTAGGATGAAAGTCATCCATGGTAATCGAGAGGGTAATACTGTTTGGGACGTGGTCGCTTGAGATGTCTGAGCCTGTAGTGAACTTATGGAGTTTGCCCTTTAAAATATAAGAACATAAAATAAAGTCTATAGTGCTTGACAAGCCCCTACCGTGGAATGTGGGTCTGAAATCTACGGGGGGTCTACAAGATCATTTGTGTACATCAGTTCTAATGAGATGAGACTGTCATTGAGGGAATCACCTAAATGGGAGTGCGAAAAATGGGTCAATGGACAATCCTCTTCATCTAGAAGCCCACAGATGCCTTTCTTATAATTAATGCACAAAGGGGCATTAAAATCTCCCCCCCATATTACATTACAGGCAGGTGATAGTTGCCTGAATCGTTGCTCGTTTGTGAGATGGGAAATATCAGATACAGTTTTCACACAGTCTACAGGGGATAGGTTATTATAAAAATTAATAAAACAGTATGACGTACATTTGTTAAAAATAACCATTATAATTTGAAAATTCAAAGTGGTATGGAGAACAGTGATTTTCTTTACTGCCAAATTGTTTGAGATGTACACGGCTAGGCCTCCCTTAGATCTGCCATGGGTGGTAGTGCTGGCTGGGGTATGGTATGTTTTATAACCCTGTAAATGTATTGGGTCTATTGCCCAGGTCTCCTGTAGACAAATTATCTCATGGGTGTATACAAAGTCCAACCATGATTTAAGATTGATCTTTGAACGAAGACCTGCTACGTTCCAGTATAGTACAGATAATGACAGAGTAGAAGGAGTTAAGATGTTAACAGCTGGGCTTCCTAATCGAGGTGGAATATAGGATATAGTGTGGTTGTCTTCAGTGACAGAGGCGAGTTGTGCATCTAAGGATGAATAAGGGGGCATTACTACTGGTGCAGGGGTGCCTTCAATATGAGGTGGCGGCAAGGAACTGGGAGATAAATTTGAAGGTAATGGAGGTTTAGGTGAAATAGATAATTTTAACCCTGGGGAAGCGGGATTCATATTATCCTGGGTGTTAACAGATGGTGGTCAATCCACCATCTCCAGGCAATCATATATATTAAACAAAGGGACGCCCTCCAGCCAAAGGTTGGTGCGGGATCTCTGCCCCCTTGACCAGCCCAATCTAGCCAATCAGGACTTCTGTTCCAGTTTTCTACCTGGGTCCAGTTCCATTCTGGACCTGAGGCATCGTGATTAAGAGGAGGATAGAAGTATGACAATCTTTTGGTGCCTATTCCTTCGGGTGTGAGGTGGGAACCCCAGGAGCAAATATGCTCGACTGTATGGGGATCTTCGAAGTTAATAATAACACAATCCCCGTCAATTGTTTTTGGCTCTTTACCTACCCAAGGGACCCTACGGACCGTTGTGACTCTATTATTAGAGTAAGGAGGGAGGGGCCTATTGGCAGATAGCCAGTGTAACACTTTATTTTTAGGGACCAGCCTGGTTCCTCTAAGTTTGGATTCAACTTGGGGACCCCAGTCATGATGACAATGAATGGGGTAGCTTCTGGGGGAAGGTGGAAGGAGCGACCACCTTTCCGTCTCGTATTATAGGCGGCATTTTGGATTCCTGGAGTTTTTGCTAGAGTGGGAGCCAGAGTATGAGTGGGAGCTGAGGCTGGGACTGATGGTATAGCAGGGCCCTTCTTCGCAGCTGTGGATAGTGTAATTTGTTGCACAGCTGCGGTTGATGGTTTTTGGTGAACAACTGCGGTTGTAGTCGCGAGTTTGGGTACTTGTTGTGTCGCTGTTGCCCCTACTTTGGTAGGTTTAGGGTTGGATTTTTGGGCCACAGGAAGAGTAGAAACTGAACTCTTCTTGGATTTAAGTTCTAGAGTTAGTGTTTCCAACATCTTTTCAACTTTGGCCAGGGAAAGCTCGATGGGTTGCACATACAACTTAATTAGTGCCTCTAGTCTATCCAATAAGTTGATATCTAAGGTGCAAGGGTCACGCCCTCTTCCCACATTAGTACTAGGACTGAGGTTAGGCATGGTGGATGAGAGATTAATAATATCTGGTGCTATGGAATTAGCCTCTTGCTGGGGTAAAGCAGATTGGCTGATACTTTGTTTAGAGGATGAAGTTTGTAAACTGGGTTGAGTCGGGGATTGTGGCTGGACTCGAGAGTTGGTTTTTTGGGGCGTATTATTTTTCCCTTTTTTTCCCTTTTCTTTTCTTCGGTATTGCTCCCTCCCTCAGACCCCTGTTGTTGGTGGTGCTGGAGTCCTCCCCACTCGGAATTTTGAAGAGAGTCGGGGTGCTCTCCAATGATAGGGGGATTGGGGTAAGGGAGACTGGGATAACTGAGTGGCTGATAGATCGATAGATACTGACAGAGCCACAGTACCTGGGACGGTGTGGGAGTCCATTGGTGCGCCAGAATCTAAATGGCGCTGTGGAGTTCTAGCTGCAGCCAATAGTCCTAGTGAAGAACGTTTGGCTATAGCTAGATCTTGAGAGACCCTCCTTTCCAACAGGAGGACACCTTGGTTAATACAGTCATTGGCCCTGGAGATGAATTGGTCAATTGGACCGATGGTCTGAGCAGCATGTGATGGCTTACTACTTCTAGTATTTCTGCGCGACATGCTTAAAGTGAGGCAGCACAGAGTAAAGGGTATACACCTGTTACAACGCATTTGATACTCCGCACTACCATTACAACGCGACTTTTACAACGCATACCATTACAACGCATTGCGCTGGGGGGCGCTCTAGGATAGGGAATAAGTATAATTTACTATCCAACACCTTCCCTAGGGTCCACGGGGACTGGAGTTAGAATAGTAAATTATACTTACCACTATCCAGCACCTCAAAGCGCTATGCGTTGTAATGGTATGCGTTGTAATGGTCGCGTTGTAACGGTAGGTAGTTGTAACGGTATGCGTTGTAACATGGTACATCCCAGAGTAAAGTGATTGATAGGTAGCTCCGGAACACAACGAAGCAACGATGGTTAATATGTCACGGAAAGGGTGATATGACTACAATTGTCAATAGGGTGGCCCAGTCCAGTCTTACCCGGTCTTGAACGGGCTTAAACGGGCCCGCGTTTGGCCCGGGCTTCGCCCGGCGTCCCGCGAGATGGGGGTGATGCTGTATTTGAGCACCTCCTGGCGCGCAAATGTCGCGGAGTATGCCGCTGAGGATGCTGGGTCTTGTGGTCTTTTGGGCCTCACCCACGCTCCATTCCGCGGCCAGACCCCAAGGTGGAAGAAGGAGTCAGGCGGCGGGAGGCGGGTGGGCAGAGCCCCAGGCTATGGCAATCCTCGGGCTGTAGGAATTCAGCAAGATTCGGCAGAAAGCACAGCAGGAAAGTGGCAGATTAAACAAAGTTCCCCCCCTCGACCGGGGTGATGCTGTATTTAAGCGCCTCCTGGCGCGCAAATGTCGCGGAGTATGCCGCTGAGGATGCTGGGTCTTGTGGTCTTTTGGGCCTCACCCACGCTCCACTCGGCGGCCAGACCCCAAGGTGGAAGAAGGAGTCAGGCGCCGGGAGGTGGGTGGGCAGAGCCCCAGGCTATGGCAATCCTCGGGCTGTAGGAATTCAGCAAGGTTCAGCAGAAAGCACAGCAGGAAAGTGGCAGATTAAACAAAGTTGCCCCCCTCGACCGGGGTGATGCTGTATTTGAGCGCCTCCTGGCGCCCAAATGTCGCGGAGTATGCCGCTGAGGATGCTGGGTCTTGTGGTCTTTTGGGCCTCACCCACGCTCCACTCGGCGGCCAGACCCCAAGGTGGAAGAAGGAGTCAGGCGGCGGGAGGCGGGTGGGCAGAGCCCCAGGCTATGGCAATCCTCGGGCTGTAGGAATTCAGCAAGATTCGGCAGAAAGCGCAGCAGGAAAGTGGGAGATTAAACTAAGTTCCCTCAGTCTCACTCAAAGGAGCCTCACGATTGTATATTCCTTACTGAGGAACAGACAAAAGGTCATGTCGATTTGCAAGATACGCCCCTTCCAGATGTAGATGGGAAACTGTGGGTTGATGGGTCCTGTTTGAAGTTACCAGATGGCACGACCTCAGCTGCATATGCAATTACGACACTTGAGACAGTAGTGGAAACAGCTCGCATACCACAAAAGTCGGTTCAAGCAGCTGAAATAATAGCTCTGACACGAGCGTGTGAACTTAGCACTGACTTGTGTGTGAACATCTATACAGGCAGCCGCTATGCTTTTGGAGTGGCCCGTGATTTTGGCCTGCTTTGAAAGGAAAGAGGCTTTCTTACATCCCACAGGATGCAGATTATACATGGAGAATTAGTGCATAACCTTTTGACTGCACTGACATATCCGAATAAGATAGCGATTGTTTAGTGTAGTGCACACAAGAAAGTGACTGATAAGATAGGACAAGGTAATGCCTTTGCAGATTGCGTAGCTCGAGAGACTGTGATGCAACAGAGCACCACTTCCAAGTACGTAGTGAAGTCACAAGCTGAGCGATGGCATGATGCTAGAGAGGAAGTACTAGATGTACAGAGATCAGCTTCTGTAGCAGAACTTGAGCAATGGGCCAGAGAAGGAATATTGGACGATGAGGGTTGTTGGCGCAACAAAAACATGGATAGATGGAAACTGCCAGCAGTCTATTTACAACCTATGGTTCAAATGGCACATGGGCTGGCTCATGTTGGAGCTCAAGCAATAACTAAATTGCTTACGCAAGTTTGGGAGCATCCTGAAATTGCCAGCACAGCTAAAAGAGTAGTACAGTCCTGTTTGATCTGTTGGCAGTTTAATCCTGGTAAAGGTACACGGACTCCGACAGGAGGGTTTGCTACTCCAACCGCACCTTTGAAGTTTTGCAGATGGATTACATCCAACATGAACGCTGCAATAATCTGAAAAACGTCCAAGTGGTGGTACGTGCTTCAGTAAAGGGATACAGGCATACCCTACAAAGGATAATACTGCTCTCACCAGAGCAAAGGTGCTTCTAAAGGAGTTTTTCCCTAGATATGGTGTTTGTAAACTTTTGTGGAGTGACAGCAGACCTCATTTTATTGGGCAAGTTGTTAAGCATGCCCTGAAAGGATTAGGGAATCAAGCAGAAATTCCATGCAGTCTTCCACTCACAATCATCAGGATTAGTGGAGAGGTACAACGCTATTTTGAAATTGAAGTTGGCAAAAATACTGGCTTCCACATCTTTGAAGTGGCCGGATGCACTACCCTTGGCATTGTTGTCCATAAGATCAGTGCCACATTCATGATCTGGCCTTACCCCATATGAAGTGGTCTTTAGGAGACCAATGAACATTTAGGGAGTTCCTAAGCCACGCCCATACATGATGTTCCATGTGTTCTGATGAATGATTATTTGGAACAGTTAACCAACAGTTTGATCTCTATTCATCAACAGGTTCGAGAAGCTCTTGCTGACAGATCTACAGCTGAGACCCATGAACTCCGTACTGGCGACCACGTGATGGCCAAGGTCTTCGACAGATCGAACAGTTTGGAACCGAGATGGCCAGGACCGAAGCAGGTGCTCCTAGCAACAAGGACAACAGTTAGAGTGACGAACAAGAAGAACTGGTTCCATAGCACACACTGCAAACGTGTGTCGCCTGCCTTGGTGGAACCTGCTGTGTTGACCAACCATCGAGAGATTCTGGAGATTCTGGAGACGGAGAAAGGTCAAGCTATCTCACCTGACGAATCTGCGGAAGGCTTCCCGGACCACATGATCGCTGGAGAATCCCGATATCAGGTGAGACCAAGGAAAGAATCTGCTTTGCTGAAAAAGACTGGTTAAGCTACCGCCCTGGGTTAGTGAAACGGAACGCCAATGTGGCAAGGGGGGGGATCAGTCCTGCGTAGTGTAGTGACACCCGTCTTGGCCCGTGGTGAAGAAATCAGCGGCTGCCCAGGGAAAAGAACTCCAACGATTGTTTCAACGAGTTTATAGAAAGATCAATTATCGCTGTTGCTAAAATGCAGAACAAAATAATTATTTGTGCTGTAGGGTTTGTTGTTGCTCTGGTGGTTATAGAAATACTCACCTGGTTTGTTGAGAAAGTGGCTTTTGCTCGACAGCTTTTCGTTGCCACTACTACAGTACCAATGGAACACCACTACTTCACCCTTCCCTATCATGAGCAGAAGCATCGACAATCCTACTTAAACAACACATTTATTCAAATGTTGCATCATACACATAATACCACAAATACCAACAGCTGTTGGGTGTGTGGGATGATACCTGCTCACCAGAAAAAGGAAGGAACACCTTCTATTCTTCTGCTGTTTTCCCATAGTGGTTTATGTCAAGTTTGGTATGCGCTTTTGTTTCCATCTGGAACGTCTTCAGTAGGTGGGATTAACTTGCACCTCGAAAAAGTATGCTACCAAGATAAAAAAGCTAAAGGAACTAAATGGGAATGGGAAGAGTATAAACCTGACAGTATTTCGACCCCATATGTCTTCATGATTATGAGAAATACCGAGAACAATAGACCTTTTATAATTTCTGTGACAGGAGCCAAAGCAGATTTATGTATTAATAGTGATGGGAGAATTCCAGTGGGGTGGAGTGAATGTAGTGTAATTCTAACCATTGAAGGTGCCAACAACAGCACTTTTACAGCCTCACATAATACTTACTTTGTATGCAGTAATAAGGGTTATTATCAACTCCCCATTGGATGGTCTGGGGTATGTTATGTATCATTCTTGTTACCCCCTGTGTTCGTGGCCCCTCCATCGTATCGCCGGGACTTGAAACTAATGATATCTCCAAGAACAGATACAAAAGAACAATAAGTACAGATGAAGTTGATCAGACTGATACCACTCTGCAACAATATGTCGATTTTAATTTGGGTTTGTTTTTCTTTCTGGGTGCTGCATTGAACAGTAGGAAAATAAGGAGATTTACTCGTGTTGTGGAAGCCATTATCAATCAGACAGCAATGGCACTTGGGAACATTACAGAAGAACTGCAAATTGCAATGATTGTAGCACTCCAAAACAGAATGGTTCTTGATGTGATTTTGGCTGATCGAGGTGGTGCATGTCGCATCATCGGTAGCAGCAGTTGCGTGTTCATACCAGATCACTCACCTTCAGTATATGATGCAATATCAAAACTGCATAAGATTGCTGCAGAAATTCTCCCAGAGACTGGCACATGGACTTTTTCGACCTGGTTCTGGACACTCTTTACCACTTGGGGCTGGAAACTACTGACTATCTTATGTACACTGCTGGCGATACTTTTTACATGCTGTTCATGTATGCAATGTGGTCCTATGCTTTGCTCCATGTGCATCACTGCTCGTACACCTCCTAAGAGAAATGTTGCAGAAATAAAAGACCAACAAATGCTGAATAAAGAGATCACAGAACTAATGAGCATCAATGTACAGGATGCATATCTAGATTACCCAAGATGAACGAATGTCTTCAGCTAATGCTAAAAGGGTTGTCTGTTGTAATTTGGCAGCGATTAGGTTAACATTAGCAGAAGCCATCCTGTATTTAGAGACTACATTGCCCGTTTTGTGGAATCCATTTTGTATTTCTGTCAGCCATTTTGTTAGCCCTGTGCTACCATGTGCTCGCCATGTGATCTGTCCTACCTTTCTGTTAACTGCTCTTGAAATCTGCCTAGAGACGAGATATATTTAGCATCTTCCACCTTCGCACATGCTCAGTTGAGCTCGCCGCTGTCTTTGCACCTGCCACTAGAATGTAAACTGACAGGATGTGCTTGCCAAAAACAGCCACAGTTAGCTCCTCCCACTTGTTGACTGTGCATTTTCTGTATGACCATATAGGTACCTAAAACAAGCATTTTGTACTTGTACCACCTTCATTTGAGCCCCTGTGTGTCAGGATTCTGAAGAACCTCAGGATCAGGGTGATGCTGAAAGGGGTCCACCTCCTGATTTCCCCACTCTCTGACTGTTTATATAACACAGAGCGTAAAGGCAATCAAGCGAGGGATAACACAGGGAAGGTAGGGATGGGGTCTGGAACGGATGGGATAGCTGAAATGACAAGAACAAGAAATATCATTACACCAGTTCTACCTACTCTCATTCAATTCTCGCTAGAGGAACGATACATACCACTGAAATCAGGAGGGGACCTTTTTCTTCTAAAAACATAGATACTTCACTATTTCTGAGTGCTACCTGGAAGAAAACCACAAATTACTAACAGTACCACAACCTTCTGGAAAGCAGCACACAGGTCAACCATACACCACACATACCCTAAAAAGGCTTCCTTTGCAGCTGTAATAATCCTCTCCAATAACCCAGTGAAAATAATAAGGGATGTCACCAGAACCTCAGTTCCACTCACTGAAGATCAAGAGTTCGATATATGAATATCTTCCAAGTCATTCAAGAACAAAAAATAAATACAGTTCATTTAGCATTCCTAGCTGGGCCCAACTATAAAGGGAACACTAACAAAAATAGTTCTGAACGAAGGCTTCCTCATCCGAGGCTTACCGACTTTCCTTTTCTATAGAGTAACAAAGGTCTTTAATTTGTGTTGCACCAACTTTCAGTTAATACAATGACCTCTGCATCGTCCTCGCTGCAGCCGCTCACGAGAATGCACCAAACACAGTCTGGCATCCGCAAGAAGATCGCTTCAGGCTTTCACGATGTCCAAAACAAATGCGCCCACGCTTATGAGCACAGACTTCAGGAATCTTCCCTCGCGGCAGCCGCTCGCGCATCGGGGAACTCCGACTCCTCGCAGCAACGTCCTCTGCCAGCCGGCAAAGCAAAACTCGACTTTCTCCTCGCGGCAGCCGCTCGCGCAGGAACAGCGAGAAAGGGAAAGCCTTCCCCCTCGCTTTCTATGGGATGATCACTTCGTTCCAAAAAACCTTCAGTAGAACGGGCAATCCACAAAGTCTCTAGTCCATGAACAAAAGTTCCCCACTACAGGGAACACGACCACACTTCTCTCCTTCAGGATTCAAGAGTAACAATCAAATACAGCGCCATCTAGTGGTCACCACCAATATATAGACTCTGTTCACCTACTACTTGTGGGAGTTGTAGTTCTGTAGGCGCCATATGCGATTCCTGACAGTATGCCCCCCTTACCGGCGCCTTCTAGCACCAGGCTTCCCAGGATTCTGAGCATGGAAGCGACGAATCGCAAGAGGGGCATGTACCTCAGTACTGAGTTCCCAGGAGTCATCTTCCGAGTCGTATCCTTTCCACGATATCAAATACCATAGCTTACCCCGTTGGTATTTGGAGTCCAAGATACGACGCACCTCATACTCCAGTTGGCCGTCTCTCATCACAGGAGGGACCGCTTGACGTCTCCCAGTTCTGGCAGGTTTCAAAAGACTGCAGTGAAAAACCGGATGAATCCGTAAGGATGCAGGTAACTTCAGTTTGTATGCCACCGGATTCACTACTCGCAGCACTTCATAAGGTCCGATGAACCTAGGGTGAAAGATACTGCGGAAACGGAAACGTATGTTTCTGGTCGACAGCCACACCTTATCCCCCACGTTATATACCGGACCCTTCTGACGCCGTCGGTCTTCCCACTTCTTGTATGATGTTTTCGCCTTTTCCAAATGCTGTTGTATCCGCCGATGTATCTTCAGCAAAGCCTTCATCCGAGCCGCCACGGTAGGATGGTTGTGCACATCACTTGGGATGGTAACAGGCAAGATGTCAGCATGATAACCCGTGTTGGCCCTAAAGGGGGATTCCCCCGTAGAACTGTGCCATGCGTTGTTATAGGATAATTCGGCTAACCACAGCAATGAGACCCAGGAATCATTGGCCTCTTCAGCGTAACACCTTAGATATTTCTTGAGGGTCTGGTTAAGCCTCTCGGTTTGACCGTCAGACTGTGGGTGAAAGCTCGTAGACAAAGCATCCTTTACTTGCAAAGCCTTACACCAAGTACGCCAGAATCTAGCGACAAATTGCGGACCACGGTCCGATACGATGGTTTTGGGGATTCCATGTAACCGCACCACTTCCGTCAACACCAACTGCGCGGTTTGAGCAGCCGTAGGAAGATTACGACAAGGAATAAAATGGCCCATTTTGGTCAGGCTATCCACCACTACCAGAATGGCATCGCAACCCTTATCCAACGGTAGTCCAAGTACAAAGTCCATACTGATCACTTGCCAGGGTCTGGAGGGGGTGGGAAGAGGCATCAACAACCCTTTACTTCTGGTTTGTTCACTCTTGGCTCTTGCACATATTTCACACTGCTCAATCCATGACTTCACATCATTCATCATTCCGTCCCACCAAAATTGTCTCTGTAACATCTGGAAGGTTTTTGTGTGTCCCGGGTGACCTGCCACCATGGCGTTGTGACACCAATTAAAGGCCATCAGACGCAGTTCATGCGTGGGAAGAAACAGGGCGTTATTCCGCATAGGTAGTCCATGTTTCAATGTGCGTTGTTTTTCTTTACCCGCCCAAACCTGCCACTGTAATGCGGAACGTTGTTTACGGACAGCTTCCAGGAACATTTCAACAGTAGTGGCACACACCACTCGCTCTGGAGGCAGGATCGACAACTGTTCTCTCTTTGATGATGCACCGGGATCCAATTGGCGAGACAGAGAGTCTGCCTTTCGATTGTCCGCCCCAGGACGAAAAGTGATTGTAAAGTCATATTCTGCGAAGAATAACATCCAACGCATTTGGCGCTGTGAAAGGTGCCTAGCAGTCTTCATAAACTGCAAATTTCGGTGATCAGAGAACACCGTAACTGGATGTTGACCCCCCCACAAGTAAGGCCTCCACTCCTCAAAAGCCCTTTTGACTGCCAACAGTTCTTTTTCGGCCACTGTATAGTTCACCTCTGCAGGATTCAGTTTTTTGGACAAGAACGCAACCGGGTGCAGTTGCCCGGTGGATTTGTCTCTTTGTGACAAAACCGCTCCAATGGCGATGTCCGAAGCATCAGCTTCAACAATGAATGGAACATCGGATTGCGGATGTCTCAAGATAGGGGCAGAACAGAAAGCTTTTTTCATCTGATCGAAGGCCTCTCCTGCCTCCAAATTCCAGCAGAATGGGACACCCTTTCTCAACAACCGGGTCACTGGAGAGGCTAGTTGGGAAAAATGAGCAATAAACCTCCGATAATAATTGGAGAAACCTAGAAAACATTGCACATCCTTCACACTTCTAGGTACTGGCCATTCTTGCACTGCCTTCACTTTTCTGTCCGCCATCCTAAACCCCTGAGGATTCAAGATCACTCCCAAAAACTCCACTTCAGTCACTCCAAACTCACACTTACTTAATTTGCAATATAAGCTGTGTTCCTGTAATGTCTGAAGAATCAATTTAACCTGACTGACATGCTGTAACGGATCATCGGAATAAATCAGAATGTCGTCGATATAGATGACAACAAAACGGTCAATATATTCCTTCATGATATCATTTAGAAAGAATTGAAATGCCGCAGGGGCATTGCAGAGCCCGAACGGCATCACCAGATATTCAAACAGCCCAAAGCGCGTTTTAAACGCCGTCTTCCACTCATCGCCGTCCTGAACTCGCACCAGATGATACGCCCCTCGTAGGTCTAACCGGGTGTAGATGTTAGCTTCTTTCACCTGGTCTAACAGGACGGGTATGAGTGGAAGAGGGTAACGATTTTTAATCGTGATCTTATTTAGCTGTCTGAAGTCTATGCAAGCGCGCAGCTCACCGTTTGCCTTAGAAATAAAGAAAAGAGGCGAGGCCGCTGGGGATCGAGAAGGTCTTATGAACCCCAACGAGCACAGATGTTCTAAGTACTCTCTCAGATATTTCGTCTCGGAGTCAGACAACGCATAGACCCTACAAGTAGGTGTCTTGGAGCCTTCCACCAAATCAATGCGACAATCATAGTCGCGATGAGGTGGAAGTTTCTCTGCCTCCACCTTGCTGAACACGGCTTGATACTGATGGTATTCTACCGGTAGAGTCACCTCCTTCTCCGCTGCCGTAGCCACCCTGAAACTCTGGGCCAAGGACAGGGTATGTGACCCTTCCTTGTCTTGCAAGCATTCGGATACACAATACTCCGATGTAAACTGGATGGTTTTCAACTTCCAATCCATCAAAGGATTGTGTCTCCACAACCACGGCATCCCTAGAATGACTTCGTATTGCGGAGCTTCGATCATATTTAGTACTATGGATTCTACATGATCCCAGGGATGTCCACAAAGAGTCAATTCCAAGGCTTCAGTATGTTCGACAATGGGACCAGACTTGAGAGGGGTGCCATCCACTGCCAACACCAACTCGGGTAGTTGAGTGGGTACTTTCTTTAGACCTAGCTTCTGCACTAACCCGTAATCGATGAAGTTTCCAGTAGCCCCCGAATCCACCATGGTATTCACCGATACTTTTTGCTGGCCTGATCCCAAATACATGGGCAATATCACATGAGACACTGCTTCCATTCTATCCACTACCCCCAAGGATGGTATTCTCCATTCCTTCGGGGGAGCAGGACTACTCTCAGCCCCCTCGTTATCCTCCTGTACCGCATAGGTGTTGTCTGCTACAACGGCCACCATCTTTTTGGCAGGATAAAACAAACCCCGTTTTTGGGGTTTAGCCGGACATTCTCTCACATAGTGCCCCTTTTTGCCGCAATACATGCACAAACCCAGGGCACGTCTGTTCTCTCTTTCTGTCTTAGTCAATGGAGGGCGAACCGCCCCGATTTCCATAGCCTCGGGACCTGTATCCTTTTTGTGTGTAACACTCTCTACCTCATACCCGCTCCAGGTTCTTCCTCCCCTCTTCCTCTCACCTCCCCTCTCTGTAAGGCGGTGATCCAACCTTAAGGTCAAATTAATCAATGCTAAACAACTTGTGGGCTGAGGATCGATCTGGGCCAGAACGTCTTTCATATCTTCATTCAATCCCTGATAGTACAGTGCCATTCTTTTCTCTTCGGGCCAGGCCGTTTCACCCACCAGTCTATTGAATGTTGTCATATAGGTTAACAAATCTTTTTTCCCTTGCCGTAACCCCAACAAATCACGATCGGCACTAAGGGTGGTAGCCCGTCTATCAAAAACCCTCTCAAACTCGCTGCGGAAAGCATTCCAGTCCGTCAACAGAGGATCATCTTTGCGTACTAAAGGGACAGCCCAGTTTGCGGCCTCCCCCGTCATATAAGAAATCGCAAACGCTACCCTAGAATGATTAGTAGGGAAGGAAGCAGGCCTACATGAAAAATGCAAGGTAATTTGCGTCAAAAATGTCTGTATCTTTAGAGGATCCCCTGCATAACGCTCCGGACTAGCCAATGGTATCGGAGGGGGCACTGTAACCTGTATTTGGGGTACACCTGCAGAGGCATCAAAAGGATTCCGAGCCTGTCTGTCAAAACGTTCTTTAAGAGCAGTAACTTCTGCCCTAGAATTAACCAACTCCTGCTGAACAAGAACCAAAGCCTGCATCACTTCATCTAGTGTGGTCATCTTTCAGCAGACCCTGACCGGGAGGCTCAATATATCTTGGGTATTTGATTCTGTCAGGATTCTGAAGAACCTCAGGATCAGGGTGATGCTGAAAGGGGTCCACCTCCTGATTTCCCCACTCTCTGACTGTTTATATAACACAGAGCGTAAAGGCAATCAAGCGAGGGATAACACAGGGAAGGTAGGGATGGGGTCTGGAACGGATGGGATAGCTGAAATGACAAGAACAAGAAATATCATTACACCAGTTCTACCTACTCTCATTCAATTCTCGCTAGAGGAACGATACATACCACTGAAATCAGGAGGGGACCTTTTTCTTCTAAAAACATAGATACTTCACTATTTCTGAGTGCTACCTGGAAGAAAACCACAAATTACTAACAGTACCACAACCTTCTGGAAAGCAGCACACAGGTCAACCATACACCACACATACCCTAAAAAGGCTTCCTTTGCAGCTGTAATAATCCTCTCCAATAACCCAGTGAAAATAATAAGGGATGTCACCAGAACCTCAGTTCCACTCACTGAAGATCAAGAGTTCGATATATGAATATCTTCCAAGTCATTCAAGAACAAAAAATAAATACAGTTCATTTAGCATTCCTAGCTGGGCCCAACTATAAAGGGAACACTAACAAAAATAGTTCTGAACGAAGGCTTCCTCATCCGAGGCTTACCGACTTTCCTTTTCTATAGAGTAACAAAGGTCTTTAATTTGTGTTGCACCAACTTTCAGTTAATACAATGACCTCTGCATCGTCCTCGCTGCAGCCGCTCACGAGAATGCACCAAACACAGTCTGGCATCCGCAAGAAGATCGCTTCAGGCTTTCACGATGTCCAAAACAAATGCGCCCACGCTTATGAGCACAGACTTCAGGAATCTTCCCTCGCGGCAGCCGCTCGCGCATCGGGGAACTCCGACTCCTCGCAGCAACGTCCTCTGCCAGCCGGCAAAGCAAAACTCGACTTTCTCCTCGCGGCAGCCGCTCGCGCAGGAACAGCGAGAAAGGGAAAGCCTTCCCCCTCGCTTTCTATGGGATGATCACTTCGTTCCAAAAAACCTTCAGTAGAACGGGCAATCCACAAAGTCTCTAGTCCATGAACAAAAGTTCCCCACTACAGGGAACACGACCACACTTCTCTCCTTCAGGATTCAAGAGTAACAATCAAATACAGCGCCATCTAGTGGTCACCACCAATATATAGACTCTGTTCACCTACTACTTGTGGGAGTTGTAGTTCTGTAGGCGCCATATGCGATTCCTGACACTGTGGGGGTATAAAAGGACTAAGCTCCTTCCATTCAGTGTGCTACTTCATACACTACCGAAGGGTGCTGTGTGAATGTAGTTCCACCTCATAAGGTTTAATAAACTCTGCATTTTCTATTCCAGCTTCTGTGCCAACTTCTTCCTATTTGTCTGAGGACTCTGTGCGGAGAAGGGCAAATCCATAGCACTGGTAGGCCTTGCTGAGGCCCACTACTACAGTGATGACCACCAAAGTCTTAAGATTGTGGGTAACCACACGCTCAACCGATGGCTGCATGGACCAAATTTGTGTACTAAAACGTGCTGCTAAAATAGACTGTGCAAGATCGGTGTGAACTTTCTACAAAGGTTTCCATATTTGAATCAATTGTAGGTGAAAAAATTTCTAAAGATCGGAAATACATTTCTGCAGAGAAAAGAATGCACGAGGTTCAAGTCAAACAGTAGAGCCAGCGGGGGCGTGGCTTGGCGGGCGAAGATGGCGGTCGCAGCCTTGTAGAGCTCCCGCCGGCCCGGACTTAATCCGATCATTTATCCTGACCCCCGAGCCCGCTACTGGTACCCAGTGCTTGCTTTTGATCGGGTGGGGTCTCCTGCCTACTTTGGTGTGCCGATCCTGCATTTCTACCCTTCCTGTGATCGGAGGGAGGCGGCGACGAAGTGCGGCCTGGTGGCCGGCCGGAGGCCGGGGTCCTCGAGTTTCGCGACGCCTGTCGGTGGTGGCGATCTAGCGTGTGCGGGTGGCGTCCGCCGCGCCGGCCTTGGCTCGTCTCATTGACTGCACTCGCCTGAAGGATCGAGACGGTGCCATCGGATCCTACCCATCGGTTCTTTCCCTGTGTGGCCGACGAGCGGAGGCGGCGAGGCGTGGCCCCGCGACAACCTGGAGGCGGAGGTCCCTGGGCCCCGAGGCGGCCGGTGACGACCCGGCAGATGGCAGTGGCATCGGATCTGCCCATCCTGGCCTGGCCCATTGCTGCGGCGGTCCACCGATCACGGACCCGCAGCTTCTTCAATAGGTACTTTGGACAGCTGCCCGTGGGGACGAGCGGCCTGTCCCGACCGGGTGACGCCGGGACCTCGATTTTCGAGACGCCCGATTACTGTGGCCGGCCCGCATTTCTCTCTGGGGCCTCGTTCCGCTAGTGACTTGTGACGGTGTCCGAAGACACGGAGGTGGTGTCCGCCCTGCCTGGCGTGTGCCATGACCAGGGACAGGGGTGGTGGCCCGCCTAAACATGGCCCTATCGACAAATTCACTGGGCCGAGTGGTGGTGCCGGGGCGGCCGGTGGCAGCGGTGGCCCTGGGCCGGACAATGCAGCTCTACTGGCGGCCATCACCCAGTCCCGAGACACGCTCGATGCCAAGATTGGGGCGGTTGGGGCGGATGTCACGCTCCTGCGCCAAGACCTCCGCAACGCTGTGGAGCGGATTGCTGGGGCTGAGACCCGTATAACAGAGACCGAAGCGGACATTAGTGGCCTCAAGAAGCGACTGGCGGAGGTGGAGAGCGTTCAAAAGACGCTGGCGGCCCGTGTGGAAGATGCAGAAGGGCGCGCGCGGCGCAACAACCTCCGCTTCATCGGTTTTCCTGAACGATGCGAGAAGGACAACATGGAGCGGTTCCTGACCGGGTGGTTGGAGAGCTGGCTCCCCGAAGGGGCACTGTCTACGTGCTTCGTGGTCGAGAGGGCACACAGGGCCCTGACCCAGCGACCACCGGAAGGCGAGCGCCCACGGCCTGTTATCGCTCGACTGCTGAACTACCATGACCGAGATGTTATCCTCCGGGAGGCAAGGAACAAGGGCTCCCTCGCCTTTGAGAATCACACCATCATGATTTTCCCGGACTACACGAAGATGGTTCAGCAACAGCGGCAATCCTTCATGGACGCTAAGGCTAAGCTTAGGGGCCTCAAGATTCAATACTCGCTCCTGTATCCAGCTCGCCTGCGAGTCATATATCAGTCTCGGACCCATTTCTTCGATTCGCCGGAGGAGGTGTTCCGCTGGACAGATGAATCGGTGCGGCTCAGGCCCCATGCCCAGCCGGGGCTGGATCCAGGCAGGTCCCAGGGTTCGTCGCCGGAGCGCACAGATCGCCCGAACAGGAAGGGCCGCCATCGGAGGTCCCGCTCCAAGAAGAGATCAGCCTCTGCCAGCGCGACGCGGCCGGGTGATGCCCAGGACTCGGAGCACTCCGACGCAGGCAGCTGAACATTGCTGGATCTGCACGCACTTTGTAGGTTCCATCCTGAACTGCCCTGCTTTGGCCGGTGAGACTGTTTCATACTGTCCTTGATGTGCCGGTTAATTCCCTTGTGAAGACTTCAGTTGTTGTCATGGGGATGCAGTGGGGCTTGGGGGGTACCACTTGTGGGCCTCAGACCCTCACAGATGTGAGTGTTGTTGGGGGGGGTGTGTGTGTGTCATTGCGGGGTTGTTGGGATCCATTGGTATGGTGGGTCCTGGGTCCTCTGTTTGGGACCCGGGTCTCTCCATGCCGCGACAGATACTTCACTGTTTTCTGAGGTATTGGGGTGGTGGGTGTGGGGCGTGGGGGGGAGTGTTGGAGTTGTACTTGTTGGGGGGGTTCGGGGTCGGGAAGGGAGCGCTGTGTTTGTGGGTTGGGGGGGGGGTCCACACATGTCTGAGGCTTTGATTTTTGTCGGTTTGTGGGTTGCACCAGGGTGGGAGTGAGGGCCAGGTTTTGGACGGTGTATCGACAATGGCTGATACTGCGCTTATGTCTCCTTCGAAAACCCTGCGGGTGGTGACATGGAATGTGCGGGGTATCCTGGACAAGATCAAGCGTGGGGCTGTGCTGCGATGGGGGAAGAGGGAGATGGTGGATGTACTCATGCTCCAGGAGACTCATATGCTGGGCTCCAAGGCCCTCAGCCTCCAAAGGTTCGGCTATCAACAGGTTTACCATGCTGGCTTTGCGAGGGGTTCACGGGGGGTGGCCATATTGGTACATCGTAGGGTGGCCTATGTTCATGAGAAACAGTGGATTGATCCTCAGGGTAGATTTGTCTTTATTCAAGGCCTGCTGGGCTCCGAGCCGGTGGTTTTTGGAAGTGTTTACGCCCCTCCCCCCCTGCAGTGGGCATTGTCTGAGCGGTTGTTTGCGCTGTGGGACGAAATCCCCGAGGTCCTGACCATGGTGGGGGGTGACTGGAATGAAGTCATGGATGTGAGCCTGGACCGCCGGCGACGAGTGCATGTGGTGCCTGACCCCCCTCCCGCGGCTGCTCCCACCCGGTTGTGTGCGACAGTGCGTAGTCTGGGCTGGATTGATGTGTGGCGGCATTTCCACCCCGCGGAGCGGGCCTACACGTATGTATCGGCGGTGCATGGGTCCTTCTCTAGGCTCGACTATTTGTTTGTACCGGGTGCCTGCCTGAGCCGTGTCAGGGACGCAGCGATACTCCCCAGGGGCCTCTCGGATCATTCCCCTGTCCTGGCCACCGTGACCCTCCCCTCTAAACGGCAGCCATTTCGATGGCGCATGTCCGCCTGGCAGCTACAGCGGCCGGAATACGTGACGCATATACGCCAAGCGATCGATCATTTTTGGCGCGAGAACCTGGTGGGGGGTGTCGATGCCATTGTTGTGTGGGAAGCGCTAAAGCCTACGATACGGGGCATCGATATAGCCTGGTGTGCGGCCGCTCGGCGGGAGCATCTGGAGGCCATTGTGACCGCCGCGGCCCGAGTGGAGGACCTGGAGCAGCGTAGCCGACTCCGGGGCGACGAGGGTGTCGTGCGACGGCTCCTGCAGGCCCAGCAGACGTATGCCTCGGTTCTCTACGAGGAGGCCCGACAGGCGTGGCTCGCCACGCGTAGCAGGGTGTACCAGTGGGGCGATAAGTCCTGCACGATGTTGCATAGGCTTTGCCAGGCGACCTTCCAACCCCTAGACCTGCCCGGCCTTGCGGCGGATGACGGGTCGGTCATGTCCGACCCGGGTTTACTAGCGGCGAGCTTTGCTCGCTATTACGCGGCACAATATGCTCCCCGAGACCCAGTGGCGGAGAGCGACATAGCCTCGTATTTGGATGACCTACTCCCACGGGCGGTCCCGGATGAGACTAGAACGGCCCTGGAGGCCCCACTCACCTCCGAAGAACTTGGAGAGGCCCTTGGCCAGCTGAACACGGGGAAGGTGCCCGGCCCGAGCGGTTATCCTGCCGAATTCTACAAGAAGTTCCACGTTCAACTGGGACCCCATTTCCGCAACGCTCTGGAGGCGGCGAGGTCTCGGGGCGAGCTGCCACCTGACTGGCGCCACGCCGAGATTGTGGTCTTTTTGAAGCCAGGCAGGGCGCCGGATCGGCACGACTCTTACAGGCCGATTTCCCTCCTCAACATTGAGGCCAAGGTTCTGGCGAAAGCCCTTGCGAACCGATTGCTGCCCCACATTGCCGACCTGGTCCACCCTGATCAGGCCGGGTTCATGCCGCGCAGGGCTACCCGGCATAATATCCGGCGGGCACAGGCAGCGATCGACGCTATGGGAGACAGGGATGAACAGGCTGCACTCCTTCTTGCGGACATGGACCGGGCCTTCGACTCGGTGAGTTGGACATATTTGTTCACCTTGCTGGCCCGCCTCAATCTAGGGCCGGTCTTCCTGTCCTACATTCGCCTCCTGTACACCAATGTCACAGCCTCGGTCCGTGTCGCCGGTGCGGTCTCTGGGCGCTTCCGGATCGGCCGTGGTACCCGACAGGGTTGTCCACTTTCCCCCTACTTGTTTGCCCTGGCCATGGAGCCCCTGGCGGCGCGGGTCCGAATGGATGTCCATCTACGTGGCTTTGTCTGGAACGACCACCTAACTGATAGGATTGCACTCTATGCAGACGACGTCCTCCTGTTCCTTACTGATTTGCGGCGCTCGGGTCCCCGGGTCTTGGAGATCATGCGTGGGTTTGGCGAGGTCTCGGGGCTTCATCTTAACTTGTCTAAATCAACCCTGTGGGTTCTGCGTGGCGGAGTGGTTGCCGATCCTTGGGCCGCCGACTTGCGCGTGGCGACGGACGGCCTGAAATATCTGGGTGTCTTCCTCTCGACCTCGCGGGCCGTGGCCTGGACACGCAGTGTCTTACCGGTATGGGACCGAGTCCAAACCGATGTCAAAACATGGTCCAGGATGCCCCTTACAATCTATGGGAGGTCGGCCATATTTAAGATGGTGGCGCTGCCAAGGCTGCTGTACCAACTCCAGAACTTCCCACACCCTATTGGCATGGAGTGGTTCCGTCAGGTGAACTCTGTGCTGGGCCGCTTCCTGTGGGATGGCGGAGCTGCCAGGGTGGCCCTGAGAACGTGCTTTCTGTCCACGTACTGTGGGGGCTTGGCCACGTCCGACCTTCTTTCCTACTATCAGGCGTCGCACCTCCTTGTCCTGAATGACTGGTGGTATGGTGATAGGAGTGATCCGGCCTATGCCCTAGAGAGACACCTAATGGGAGATCGTACGCTTCACACCATTCTCTATTCACCTCGTATACGCCGTGGGTTGCTGTCGGTCACTAAAGTGGTCTTTGCCGTGTGGCGGCAGTCTCTGCGCCGTATGGGTTGGTGGGGCACACTGACAGCCGAAACGCCGCTGTGGCACAATGGCATGCTCCCGGAACTGGCGGCTTTGGCCGGGTTTGAGGGCTGGGAGGCTATTGGAATTACACAACTGGGCCAGGTCCTGTCGGGCACCGCCCTCAAGTCCTTTGAGGACCTCCGTGCGGAGTTCCAGATGTCTCACTCCCAGTTCTTCCGCTACCTCCAGCTGAGGCATGCCCTGGCCCCGAGTATCGCCGGCCTCGACTCCCTGCCCGAGTTCAGCCCCATTGAGGCGAAAGTGTTTATGGGTGACTTGGGAGACAAGAAGGTTTCTAAGATCTATCAGTCCCTCGTTACACACTGCTCCTCCACTCTCAGCTCCCTTCGGGAGGCGTGGGAGGTGGATGTGGGCGCCCTGGACGAGGATGATTGGAGGGAGGCACTGGAGTCCCCACGTGGCACCGCTGTTGCGGTTCGGCTCCGCCTGATACAATTCAAATACTTGCATTGTGCCTATTACACACGTGAGCGCCTGTGGAAGGCTGGTTTGATTGCGTCCTCGGAGTGCCTGCGTTGTGGGGAGGTGCCTGGCTCTTTGCTGCATACAGTGTGGTCGTGTAGTCGCCTGGCTGGATTCTGGAGGGGAGTATGGAGTTGCCTGGCTGAGGTCCTGGGATGGGATCTTCCTCGTACCCACCGATTAGGCCTGCTGCACGTTATGGAAGGGGTAGGGGGTAACGTCTATAAGCGCCACCTGTTGTTCCTGGGCCTGGTCGTGGCCAAGCGTGACCTGGCTAGGGCTTGGAAATCTGTAAGGGCTCCCCCCCTGTCGGCATGGAAGGCTGGGCTGGACTACTTCATGGGCCTTGAGAAACCAGTCTTTGAGGCGCGAGGTTGCCCGCGCAAACATTTCAAAATCTGGAAGCGGTGGGCCGACTACCGCGGCCTGTCCTTGGAACCCCCAGCGGAACAGGAGGAGGACATTTGATCGCAGTGACATTCCTGGCCCGAATGGCAAAGCCCTGGGTGCACCATACCTGATTCTTTTCTGTATACCGTCTTTATGTTGCCTCTGTACATGTGTGGGGGGGGGGGTGTTGGGTAGGGGTGGGGGAGTAGTTGGGGTTGGGGTGGGTAGTTAGGACGTCTTTAAAGCTGAGCTTCATCATTTGATTCATGGATTAACGAGTATATCACTGTGCATTGATACTGTTGTGGGGATCTTGGTATGTGAAGATACCACAT
Source organism: Lissotriton vulgaris (assembly GCF_964263255.1). NCBI lineage: Eukaryota > Metazoa > Chordata > Amphibia > Caudata > Salamandridae > Lissotriton > Lissotriton vulgaris. The sequence goes on along the minus strand of NW_028245877.1, from coordinate 46,442 downwards.
CTTTGATACTCTTCTGCTCAATAAAATTGGTTTTGAAAAAAAAAAACAGCAGAGCCAGCCATGGAATGTGGCAAACTCTTTTACTACCTTGTACTAGGAGTTGGAAAAACCACTGGGTCTGGAATTATTGTGCTAACTCATGCAAATATAGGCATCCAAAAGTGCGCCCTGCCGTGTCCTTGTGCTGCCAAACTCTTTCTGTGTGTCCATGCTAAGATCTATTTTTATTCTTCAAGTTTGAAGTTTAGGGGACAGAAACTAGCATAAGCTTGGAGAATATACTACAGTGTACAGATGTAGAAGGTGCAGGAAAAGACAAGTTTAACAGAGACAAGGCACAAATATTCTGTGCATGCCTGTGTTTGCATACATTAGCACTTTTATACCAGATATCTTGACTTTGTCGTGGCTGGTAGTCAATGTACTTGAGGTCTCTAGATTTTACCATTTCCATCTCCTTCTCGAATTTAGCATGGGGAGGGGACATTAAGGACAAGATTTTGGAAGAAATAATTAAGTGATCTGGCCATTCTAATTTGAAAGGGTTAGATATTTGTGTGTGATGTTTGTTAATGAAAGTCAAATCAAGGACACATCCCTAATTGTGGGTATGGAAAGTGAAGTGTTGCAACAAGTTGTTGACGGATTTGAAGAGGAATGTGTGTCCTTTTTTTCCCAGAGAAGGCGACTCGATCAGTGCTATGACAAAGGGATCTGTCTATTTCTTTTTTGTAACTTTATCTATCAGTTTGTCACACAGTTAACAGGAATGCAATAATAATGACAGTCAATTGTGATGTGTTTATACTGTATTGCATATTTCCAGTGCGGTGTCTGCACTGCAACCCATTATGTCCTCTCCCTCCTCCCGTACCCCTCCCCTTCCCCATCACCAGCTGAGTGTTCTGGAATGTGGACAGACACCAGCTGATGAGCCTGCTGACCGCAAGTGCCTCCCTGATCTGCCCTCCTGACCAGCTGTGTTGGATGTACTACTTAATAAAAAGGTTTAAACTTCAAATGCTCAAGCGTTTTCTTAACAAATAGGTGTCGAGGGCGAGCACAGCAGAACCCGCAAGCGTACATTGGTGACACCTCGGAGGAAAATGAATGTTGAATTTATCAGAGGAACAACATTCACCAAGTAAGAATTCACAAAAATTAAGGTCAGTGTACAAGTGGAGAGTGCATAATATTACGATAAAAGTGTTCATTAATTAACTGCGTTGACAACGTGAGAAATGCCTGCAGCAACTTAAGTATTAACAGCTAAAAGTATACATGAGAAAACTGTGAGAAGATATTATTCAGAAAATTTAAGGAAGGAGGAATGCGCAAATTGTCAAGTCTTCAGAACTCTTAACATGATCATTTTCATACGTGTGGAAGCGCAGTGCTGACTGAAAAAACGGCCAACTGCCAATTTACAATTGTCAGCTGCTAACTGTCACTCCCGCCAGCACCAATGAAAATCTGTCAGATGTGAATGACGTAGCGCGCACGCTACGAATGGCGGCCATTTTAAGTGTGTTTCTACAGCTGAAACAGTGCTGGCAGATCAACATTCAACTTCAGGAATGCACGCTCGAGCGCACACATTTTGAATCAATTTCAGTGAAGCTAGACAGCATTTGAAAAGCCCCGGGCACTGTGAGGGCTGCAGCATTGTCACAGTAAACTTAAACATATGTGGAGGCATTCAGTTGTGGCAAATTGAGCTTTTTAAAACAGCAAATTAAAACAAAAGAAACACACTAAATATAAAGCAGTACCTTAATACTTCAACAACGAGATGTTCCTTTTGCGGAGTCATGGGCCATTTTAAAAAGTATGCCACAAAAGGTCACCAAAAACTGTGAAATATGTTGATAATGAGAATGACTCTGATTCACATTTTTCAAATGAGGATGACATGAATATGTTTGTACTTAATATTGATGATGACTGTGTATTTGTTGTAGAAGAAAACAAGGAGGGAATAGTTAACAAAATGTGAAATGTGTATAGGGGGTGTTAACATATCAATTGTAGCAGACGCAGGTTCACCATACACAATCGTTAATGCAAAAGTATGGGGGGAGAAGTATATGCCCAAACTCGGTGAATAGTTACAACCCTCAGATATCACCATGAAAACTTTACTGGTGAACCTATAGATTTGAAGGGATTTAGAAAACTGAAGTTCACATTCAAAGGAAGAGATGCCATATGCAAACTATATGTATCCAAATCCGGTCCCTCAGTTTTAGGATGGTTAGATCAAGGGAAGGTGGGGATTGTTCTCAATCCCAACTGTGACGAACCAGTTCTTATCATAGACAGTGAGGATGAAATAAGCAAACAGGTCAAACTGACATTTCCAAAAGTGTTTGTTGACTCCATTGGACAACATAAGCGTTATGAACATGAAATTTGTGTGAAGAAAGACGCCATTCCTGTAATACATGAGGTTAGGAATGTTCCATTTTCCATCAGAGAAGGGGTGAAGGAGCAGTTAGAAAAATTACTCCATGAAGACATTGTAGAGAGAGTGGAATTCTCAGAGTGGGTCTCCCCAGCGGTTGTGGTGAAACGCCCCAATGAGCACTCGAGATTGTGTATTGACCTCCGCGATCTCAACAAGAACATCCCAGTAGATCAATTTCCACTCCCGCGAATTAATGAAATTCTTTTATGTACCAAAGGAGTCAAGTATTTTTCAACAATAGATCTCAAGGCAGCATACCATCAGATCCCCTTGCACTCAGAAAGCAGAAGTCTAACCACCTTCAGCACCCCTTTCGGGTGTTCCCAATTTAAGAGAGTTCCCTTTGGATTGGCATCTGCCGCTGCCATGTTCCAGAGACTAATACAGGAAACTTTCAATGGGGTGAAAGGCATTCTGCTATTACAGGATGACATATTAGTCACAAGGAAAAATAAAGAAAGCACAATGACAAACTTATGCAAGTACTGGAAATCCTGGAGAAAAAGGGTCACATGGCTAAATATAACAAGGCAAGTTTTCACGTTCAGAGGTTAGCTACCTAGGACACTCTATATATGCAGAGGGAATCAAACCAAAAGAATAACTCTAAATGCAATTCTAAATGCCCCAGATCCAAAAAATAAAGATGAACTTCGTTCATTCCTAGGCCTAATTGAATTCTATTAAAAGTGTATAGAAAGGTTTTCTACTAAAACATTTGTATTGAAACAGTTGATGAAAAACAAGAATAGATTTCTATGGTCAGAAGACTGTAGTAAAACATTTAGTATGATAAAACAGGACGTATGCACTGCCCCACCTTTGCAAGAATTTGATCCAAAGTTGAAAAGCATAGTTACAACTGATGCCAGTGGGAGAGGTTTAGGTGCTGTCCTAACCCAAATTTATTCAGAAGGTACCGAATGCACCATAGCATTTGCCTCATGTTCACTGACTCCAACAGAAGAAAGGTATTCTGTCATCGAACGTGAGGCATTGGCTTGTGTTTGGAGACTGGAACACTTCTGACAATTTATACGGGAAAGCAAAGTTATCCTAAGAAGTGACCTCAAACCACTGACAAAGGTGTTAACCACAAAGGGTTTGTGCACAGCTTCCTCAAGACTGGCAAGGATGTCAGTGAGGCTATTTGATTTTGACTATGAAGTGCATTATGTGCCATTCGTAAGAAATGTAGTAGCTGATTTCCTCAGTAGGATGCAAATTGTGGTACAAGAAACCAAATGTGAACCTGATGAGGAATTCTGCGTAGCAAGTGTCCATGAGGAGAAACATGGCATTTCAATGGAAAAATGGTTAAATGAACAAAGTGAAGATCAGACATTATGCACTGTGTATAACATGATAACGAGTGGTTGGCCGTTAAATGAAAATGTAAAAAAAGAAATGTTACCGTACTGGGAAGTGAAGAACAAGCTCTCAATAGAAGAGGGATTGATTTTAAGGAGTGGCAAAGTAATTCCACCAGCCAAACTACGACATGCCATTCTAGAATTATGTCATGAAGGAAGAACATTGGGGTATTGGCAAAATCAAGAGCAGAATCATGAACTCCTATTGGTGGCCAGGGGTGGATCTTGCCACAGAGAGAATGGTGAGAGATTGCATACAATCCAACAACTCAGACAAGTCAAAGGTCACATTCAGGCCCCCACTCCACCCCATTCCATGACCCAACATGCCATGGGAGAGACTAGGAATAGACATCATGGAACCCATAACGGAACAGGGGGAACAGGTTTATGCTATTCTACTTATAGATCACTTCTGGAAGTGGCCAGAAGTGGGTTTTGTTCAATAAACCGATACCCGGAGTATTCTACAATTTCTTGACAATGTATTCATAAGAAAAAGGATGCCCGAGTGCATCGTCAGTGGCAATGACCCCGGCCCCAGTTAACCTCAGAGTTATTCATTAGCTATTTGAAAAGAAACAAGGTCACACACAAAACCACATCAGTTTACTACCCAGCTGGCAATGGGGCCGTAGAATGGTTTAATAGAGTAATTGAAGGAATTATACAACTAGCCACCAACAACAATGTAGTGTGGAGAAATGAAATCAACAAAACAATGTGAGCATACCGCATAACACCATGTAATAGCACTGGTCACAGCCCATTTGAACTAATGAGAGGGAGGACACCCATGTCCAAGGACAATGTAGGTTGGCAAACAGCGGGTATGATAGCTGAGTGGTCACCAGACAGGGTCAAACACAGATTGCAAAAGACACAATTAGAGTGTAAAGCCCGCTATGACATGAAACACGGCTGCATACCCGTAAAGTTATCAGTGGGAGAAATGGTGGGTGTTAAATCTAGTGGGTTCATTGCCAAGGGGGAAAACAAGTTTTCAAAACCCCTCATGGTGGAAAAGTGTTTTGTAATTCAGCCCTATTGAGCGATGGTAGAGTGTGGCATTTCTCTAGGTTAGCCCCAGGCATGCAGAATGGATCTTATGGAGAAGGACAAATGGTGCATAGAGACACAAAGAGGCGTGGAGGTGAATTCTGGGAAGAGGAGGACAATGGAGATGTTCCACTGAACACCCAGAGTTCGGCCTCAATGGGACACAGTGAATGTATACCTGTCAATGATGAAAAAGAATGCACAAGAACAAGATGTGGACACAGGGTTGTACCCCCGAACAAATTGAATGACTTTATATGTGACTAATTGATTTTCTGGTAATTAAGCTTCCTCAAGGAGGGAGATGTGTTGTGTTTATACTGTTTTGCATATTACTACTTAAAAGAAAAAGGCTTAACTTCAAATGCTCAAGCGTGTTCTTAACAAATTAATATAGCCAAAATAGAGGTTATGCATTACAGAGAAGAGAAATGCAAAAATATAAAGGAAAACAGGCCAGTACCTTTGTGATACTTATTTTTTAGCTGCTCATGTCCTCAGGGGTGTGTTACATCTTAGTGGTTTTGCAAAATACTCACATCCTAAACAGAGTGTAATGGTCCTGGACACTCTGTAAATGATGCAGCAAGTCACTTAGGCAGTCATACCCTGCGGTATGTAGAGTGCGTAAGCAGGAGCCACTAACCAACTCCAGTGGGGACAATGCCATGTGTCAGCTGCGGGCCTGAGTCGCGCTGCCCGGATGTGAGTTAAGTTCTTACGGGGCCCCATATGTCCCTGGGCCGTGATGTAGAAGGCACCATAGTGGCATACACCTCACTCCTAGTGTTACATGACACCAAGCTGTTCAACCAGCCATGTACTGTGGGTGCCGTCCCGCCGCCCCAGTGAAAAGATGCTATTCAGAAGGGGTATGGAAATGTTGTTGAAGAGATATAAAAACTTGGGCAGGACAATCATCTTAATGATTGCCACTCGGCTGCCAATAGACAATGGAAAACGCAGCCATTTGTTAATTTGGGTCTCAAGGATGTCGACAGCCGGTCCATAATTAAGTTGGACGATCTGCTCCGGATCTAAATGAATGTGTACGCCCAAATACTTGACAGAGTCCGCACACCATTCAAGTGGGAACTCGAGTCTCCAAAGGGAGTTAGAGGGAAGATCACGGACTTGTGCCAATTAATGCCCAGGCCGAATGCACTCCAAAACAGAGTATTTCATATATGAGAGGGTCTAAATTAATCTGTGGGTCTCGAACATAAAGGATAGTATTTTCTGCATACAAGGAAACGAGGAGGGGGCCAGTGTTAAATTGGAGGCCTCTGTGCAGGTGCTTTTCTTGAAAGTGGCGGAATAGGGCATCGATAGCGAGTATAAATAATAAAGGCGACAGCGGGCAACCTTGTTGTGTGCCCCGCGATAGAGTGAAGGGTTTGGACAGCGTGACGTCGAGCCGTTGGGAGGTGGTATAACAGTGCTGTAATCGCCACAAATACAATTCCCATAGTCATCCCCATGCTGCGCATAATTGACAGGAAAAAGGGCCATTCCAGGGAATCATATGCCTTTTCAGTGTCAAGAAGTATTGCGGCCGCCGGAACTTCCGGATTGAATTTGTATAGGGTAGAAAATAGAGTTCTTAAATTAAACGATGTGGAACAGTGAGGGACAAAGCCAGGTTGTGCAGGTGAGATGATGTATTCCATTAATTGGGACAGCCGTCCAGCAACTATCTTGGCCAAAATGTTATAGTCTAAATTTAATAACGATAGAGGTCTGTATGAGCCACGTATGTGTGGATTTTTGCCGGGTTTTGGAAGAAGAATTATGACTGCTTCACGAAGGGTAGGGGGCAGGATTTGTCTTGTGTTAACCTGTCCAGGACAGGGGCAGAGGACGACCGAAGAGCGGCAATGGCGGCAATAAAGTCAGGTTCAGAGATAGGCTTTGCCAGGAAGTCCTGCATGTCCTTCTCCAGGTAGACCAATGCCACCTCAGACAAATATGATTCCTGCTCTGAGTCATCACCCCCATTCTAGAAGCATACAGAGTTTTAAAATAGGGCAGAAATTCATCCAAAATTTCTGCCGTGTCAGTAAGCCACTGGCTTGTAGAAGACTGCAACTCAGGAATGTATACCTTGCTGTATGGAGGTCTGAGCATCTGTGCATCTGTGCTAGAACCCTCCCTGGTCGCTCACCCTCTCCGTACAGCCTAACCTGCTGACATTTCCCCATGAAGAGGATTGCTTGTTCTGCAGTATCTCTATAGTCCGCCAATAGGGACACACATTTTAGTTCAGTGTCTGGGTCCCGCATTTGTCTCAATGAGGTATCTAAGTCACTAAGCTTGCGTTGTTGTCCATGACAAAGTGGTACGCAAATCGCAGAGTACGCCACCATGCTTAGCAAGGCAAATGCCCCAAATGTACGCTTTGAACCCCTCAGAAAGGACTGTAATTGTGTCAACCATGCCAGTGTTTACCAGATTTCATGCTGAAACTATTCGTCCTTTAGAGCACGGATATGGAAGCACCACTGTCTCTTGAATCCCTCAGGGCAGGGGATCTTGAGATATAACAATACTGGGGAATGGTGAGAATATGTCCGAGGGAGAGTCAGGACCGAGAGACACCAATTGGCATTAAATGGAGAGATCAACCAGAAATCAACCCTGGTCCAGGTTTTGTGGTAGCCTGTATAATGAGTGAAGTCCATGTGGGCTGTGTTGCGTGTGCAACCTGCATCCAGAAGGGACAATTGCTCGCAAAAGGACATGAGAGCCCAGCGTGCACGAGGTTTGGGATCGGAGGCAGTTGAGGTGCTATCGAGGGTCAGGTCCGGGGCAATGTTAAAGTCTCCGCCAATCAAAAAGGCCACAGGGCTCAATTTCAGAAGCTGAGTGAGGAGGGAGTGGAAAAAGTCGGGGAGTCAGTGTTTTTGGCCATATATGCAGACCAGTGCTATCCCATGTCCCATCAACGTTTCTATTACAATGATGTCTCTGCCCTCATTGTCGCGAATAGTCGTGTGCATGCTAAAGGGAACCCTTTTGTGGATGCAAATGGCGATGCCTCTCGCATTGCTTCTGAAGTTTGCAAAGTATCAATGTGCTCCCCAGCTGGAAGCAAAGCGGGCCGGATTGGATGTGGGCAGGTGTGTCTCTTGTAAAAAAGCTATATCTACTTTGTGGTGAAGCAGATAATGGAGGACATGGCACTTCTTATGGTTATCGGTGAGGCCCCGAATGTTCCATGTCATCAACAATAGTTCTGAGAGACCATCAATGCGACCTAGTTGGGACATGGGGGTGTTGTAATTGAAATGTGAAATATATATAGTGGAATCACAATGTGGCGTATGACTGTGTTCAAACTGATAAGTAACCAAACATAACTAAATAACAGCAATTGTCCCTTCTCAACCCAACGCCCAACCTTACTACCCAACCAGTAAAACAAAACCCATACAGTCAAATATACCTATAGTGCCAATTGCTGGAAGAAAAAGAAAAATCAGAAAACCCTGAAAAGGTACATCATAAACTAAACAATAAAGTCACGGTGTACACCAGAAGGGGGTGGCAACGCCATTTCAACCGATCAGCAATCTGGAATGGTGCTTGGTGAAAACTATATCCCAATGTTCTCTTCAAGCCTTTGGAGAGGGGGCCGCCGAGCAAGTTCGACTAGAGTCTGTCGTGTAGGAAAGTTCCAAACTGTCAACAAAGCTACTTTGCTGTTGCGGGGGCACTGTTGCCCTTTCCAAGCTTTAGAGCATTTTGCTGTGGGAATGGCAAATGGCCTACACTTCTACGGGGTTGGGAACGATGCAGGCCCAGTCGTTGATCTCCATAAGCAGTTATGCGGGGTAGAGTATGTCGCAACTCAGGCCAAGGCCTCCGAGTGTGTTGCAACATCATCATACTCACAGCCAGCGTCTAGGACCAGGATGGAGAGTGCAGAGCAGTGCCAGAGAGAGATCAGCCAAGGCCAGCTCCAGAGACAAGTTCCATGCTGGCATCCTATCCAGTTTGTGAAGGAGAAGGTCCAGTGCCATCTGCAACCATTTTGGTGTTGTTTTTGTATGTGCGACAAAATTCCTGGACTTCAGTTGGATTGTCAAAGATGCGGGCCCTGCCATTGACCTCCACGCGTAATTGTGCTGGATATAGCATGCCATACCTTAGGCCGAGGTTCCTGAGCACGGCTTTGATGCCATTAAATTTGCGGCTGGCCTCTTGGACCATGATGGTGAAGTCAGGGTAGAAAGCCAGGGGTGAAGGAGTCTTTCCCCAACATATCAGAGTGTCTCAACAAAGACATCCATACGGCCTGTGGCGATCGACTCAGGTGCTCCCAAAATGTAAACGTTGTTCCATTGACGGCATCCCTCCAGGTCCTCGTTCTTTATTGTCACGTCTTTAAGTATATGTTCTACCCTTTCAAGCCATTTGAGGGACTGCGCCGTGCCGTCTTCGATGTCAGATATGCAAGCGTCTGTCATGCACCTGGATTTTAGCGCTGAGATCCACAAGTTTTTTGTCTAGCGTGTCAAATCTACCACCGAGAGCCTTAAACCCCGCTCTCATCTCCTGTAATAGAGAGCCAACCTGTCCCATGGGGTCATTCAGGGGCATCACCTCCTGTCCGCCCTACGCCATATTAGAACTGTTCTTAAGCGCCGTCTCCGCAATCCTCTCAAACGGGAGAGTCCTCTGCTTCGGGTCGTTGCGGCCCATACCGCACCCCAGTACGAGCGGTAGGTGAAAAAAGGGCTAGGGTTGGGAGGCAGGGGCCAGGACACTCACCTATCGGAGTGGATCAATTATCACATATGTGGGAAGCGCTATTTCACATCCGGAGGGTGATCAGCTCAGGCCAGGAGTGTGCAGAAGTCCAGTAACTGTGGATATCAGCGTGAGCCCATAAATACAGTGTGGCTAGTAATCACCTGGCAGGTCAGCAGGCACAGGTACCACTGCGTAGAGCCGGTGTAAGTTTGGTCAAGCCGTGGCACATGGAGCAAACGTGAAAGTCAAGGAGGTAATAGTTGCGGTGTGGCCAGGACCACCCGCCCCCGGCAACAAACTGAGTGACCCACTGAAGACGTGTAGTGAGACCGCGATGCAGTGTCAGCCCGGCATAGGAGTCATTAAATTACAATAGGGCCAGTGGAGGCGGCCGCGAGGACAGTAGTGGATTGGCAGGGCCGGTTGTCAGAAGGTCGCACAGCGTGGTAAATGTGGTGGGGTAGAAAGCTGTCTCCCAGCTACAAATCCACTTTGTCCAGCATCTATAAGTGAGCCCACCATTTTATTAAGTCTGTTTATGAGTAGCTTTGTAAAATTTTTATAGTCATCATTGGGGAGAATCATGGTTCTGTTCTATAAGAATTGACATTCTCCCTGTTTTTGTCCTTCTTCAGAACGCTAACCACTACTGCTATATGGAAAGATATCAGAGGTTCAACGCCCTTAAGTACGTTGTTAGCGAGTTTTAAGATTTTTGTGTTAAGAGTAAAGGCAAATCTTTTCTAAAATTTGGCTGGCAAACCATCATTCCCAATTTAGGTGGGGTTTTGGAAAATTATGGAGAAAGTCTATAATATTATCAGAGGAGATATGATAGTCTAATTGGTAGATTCCCTTGTAGTGCTTAAGAAAGGTGTCACCGATATCTTCGGTTTTAGTTAGTCGCGATTTGGCTAGCTCGTCCCAAATATTTTCAATTCTATTTCGGACCTGTTTCTCTTTTGCCTCCCATGCTAAAAGCTTCCCTGTATATTCGCTCTCTTCGTGCACTGTCTGAAGATAAGTCCCACTTGCTACATCGACTAATTGATAATAATACTCCCTCATTTGTTGTTTTGCCTGAAGTAGCTTTTATTTTGTGTTAAAATGTCTATCCTTAATAAACTCCAGATTCTCCTGGGTGGGTCTCACCTCGATCTTTTATCTTTCCTCTTTTTTTGCCCTTTGTTGTGGGATTTCTGTAGAAGTAATTATACCTCTTAGCGTAGCCTTAAATGCATCCCAAACTACATTAGTTGGAGCTGAGTATATTTATGGAAAAAAAAGACGTTAATCTCGTTGACTATTTCTATTCACAAGGACTCATTTTCCAGATTACATTTATTAAAATACCACCTTCTAGGCGCTTTTCCCTCCCAGCCTCCCACAACAATTTCTATTAAAAACATTTGAAATATGATCGTACTTTTTGAAAGTAGGGTCCTGTGAATTCAAGAAAGAATCTTTTCTAGATGCTGAATCATATTTTGACAAAAGCATGCATAATCACGCTTTCCTGGATTTTGAAGGCGCCATCTATCTAATATGTCTAGATCCTTTATACAGCTAGACAGAGCGATGGAAACCTGGCGTTTATTTTGTTGTCGATCTTTCTTAAAGGAATCAATTGAGGGGTCCTGAAGAAAGTTAAAATCACTCCCCCATATGATGGGTCCGGGAATACAGGATAGGGACTGTTTACGCTGTAACAGTGGGAGCAGGTTTTCAAAAACAGGTGCATAGATTATGGTCAGGGTGAGATTTAACTGATTTAGTTTTCCAGAGACATACGCCCATCTTCCCCCCGGATCCGTCTGCATTGTTTTTACTTGAAATTGTACGTGTTTACCAACATATATACCCACTCTTCTCTGTGCACTCCTTGCATTAAATGAACAATGGAAGCCTGCCCAATTCTTGAACATTTTGCTTGTGTCTGTAATACTCTGAAAATGAGTCTCTTGTAGGAAGATAGCATCAGGATTATATCCTCTGAACCAGCTTTCAATTGCATGGGTCTTGAGTTTGTTATTAAGACCGTTAGCATTAAAAGAAAGAATCGTTAAACTTTTCATACACATAGTTATGCTATCTTACTAACTACTCCGATAGAAGCACCCCATAAACTCATACCTCTCGGGTCCTTAATGCTTGTACGGACATCTAAAAGTGATCTAAAATATATATCCTGGTGCATGGAGCAGGCCTCTGAGGTGCGAAATAGCAGCAAAAATATAGATTTAGCAGTAGCTGGGATACTTAAAGTAACTTGTGCTAACATAAAACAAAGCCATAAGCATAGAAATATATTATCTAATTGAATTTATAGCAGCTAGGGATCAAAAAATGCCTACACGAAAAAATACAGTACTTTTGATAACAAAATTGCCACGTGCGAGCATACATTCAAACTGCTTCGAAATTGTAAAAAGAGCCCAGTGCTTGATCATATACAATCATTAAGAGCCTCCAGGAATACTCCCTAAATGACAGCTGACTATTGTGCAAATTTAGCCTTGAGCAGAATAAATTCCATAGCAGCTAAAATGTAAATTGATACTTGAATAGCGCACTACTCAGCCGCAAGGGTCTCAAGGCGCTTGTACGAATACCACTGTGGAACCCATCCTGGCTTTCCCTGTGAGGTGTCCACTCCTGGGCACCCCCAAGGTGGAGGCCAGACATCCTTAGCATTGTGGGGGCCGTTGTGGAGATTAAGCAAGCTATTGCCCAGAGTTGCAGAGTGGGACTCCATGATTGGAATAGGCACCGAGGCGAGAATTATCAGGTCTATGGAATTATGAGCCCAAGACCCGCCAACACAGGGAATTGAACCCTGGTCCCGGGCTAGACCTCTGCATCAGGGTCTGCCACTCTAATCATTGAATAAAGCCTAACCCCAAACTAATGGCTGTTAGGACTTCAGCACGCAACAACATTGGTGTGTATACTCAAACTTGAATATTTAATTCATATTCTTCATACATTTTTTAAACAGAAACACTTCAATTAATCAACATACATATGTCACTTTGTACAACACATAAGGATAAAGTTTCAACTGTACATATGAAAGAAAACACCACATTTGTTTAAACCCAATGCATTTCGGGACTCGTGGTCCCTTCGTCAGGGGTTCCTAAAAGAGAAAGGAAACAAATTACCCGATGCCAGAGGCAGCTTGTTGTTAAGCAAAGTACCACTTCAAAAATAACACTGCAAAAATAGGCAGCATTGAATTGAATTATCCGTAATACGAGCGAATAAGCCTGACCCAACTCCTACACAATTGATATCACACCTAAATGATCACTAATGATCAAAACGACACATAAAAAGACACATAAAAAGACCAGAGCATTGTGAAAATATTACTCACCTTTCAACAAAACAAACTTTGTCTCAGTGGCGATTTGTGTTAGATCGATGACCTGTAACCTAAAGACAAGTACATAAAAAAATAATAATAAACTGCCGTTTATGTAGGAAATTCCTCTTGCAAAGAGAGCAAGATTTAATAAAGCTTACCTATCGAAGGGTTAGCAGGAATATTGCCTATGAAGGAATATGTAAACAAAAGCGAGCATGAGCAAGAGCATTCAGTGATTTTAAATAGCAGCAAAACTAAATGGCTGAACCACGTAGCTCACCTTAAATGTGAAGCGTCACGTTTAACCAACTAGGAACCGAATGTGCTCAAACGGCTACCTGTGCATGAAGAATAAATACATGCTAGTGTCAGAGTTTTACTCTTAGGGACTGCAAAAAATATAGTTCCCATCAACCAGTAGTTGTAACTTGGCTCACCTTGAACTTTACTAAACCGTGAACAACGACTCCTGTGTCCTTAGACCACAACCTATGCGGAAACAAAATATTACAAGCGCTAGTTAAAAACCCACTCTACAGTGCCGTAAGTAGTGTTGCTCGAAAACAAACAGCCAAAGTTTTTCACGTGAAAAACTTTGGCTGTTTGTTTTCGAGCAACACTACTTGCTGAATGCTCTTGCTCATGCTCGCTCATGCTTTGGTCTTTTTATGTGTCTTTTTATGTGTCGCTTTGATCATGAGTGATCATTTGGGTGTGATATCAATTGTGTAGGAGTTGGGTCAGGCTTATTCGCTCGTATTACGGATAATTCAATTCAATGCTGCCTATTTCTGTAGTGTTATTTTTGAAGTGGTACTTTGCTACACAAGAAGCTGCCTCTGGCATCGGGTAATTTGTTTCCTTTCTCTTTTAGGAACCCCTGACAAAGGGACCACGAGTCCCGAAATGCATTGGGTTTAAACAAATGTGGTGTTTTCTTTCATATGTACAGTTGAAACCTTATCCTTATGTGTTGTACAAAATGACATATGTATGTTGATTAATTGAAGTGTTTCTGTTTAAAAAATTTATGAAGAATATGAATTAAATATTCAAGTTTGAGTATACACACCAATGTTGTTGCGTGCTGAAGTCCTAACAGCCATTAGTTTGGGGTTAGGCTTTATTCATGTGTTTTTCACTGTTTAGCAGACAGTAATTCAGCACAGCACACCTATCACATTACATTGCAAATCGGTATAATTGTGTGCGACCTCCACCCACATACATTCATTTACCCCCACTCTAATCATTGAGCCACACTTTTCCACAGAGTACATAGATGCCTAAAGTGTGTGAAGTGAATGATGTGATTAAAATGGCCAGAAGATATATACAATACTTATAAAAACAAACAATAATCCTTGCAGTGAAGTTTTGCCCCATCCGAAAGCTACTAACAAAAATCTGCCGGCTTAGATGCATATCTGACCTAAATAACAAAATAGAAAGATGGTTATAGTTGACATTTCCCAGTAGTACCTATACATACCCTGAAAATGTTAATCTCTGCAGAAGAACTCTCTTTTTTCTGAATGCTTCACCCCCTTCACCTCCCACCCAGCCACTCACTCCTGGAGGACTTAATTACCCACTGTTCCCTCCTTCCACGCCTCTTTGCTGGATGCCATCTTAGTGCTTACCAATGCGCCTTCAAGTTCACCCCATGAGCACCCTTAATCTGACAGATCATGCAATGATATGACTTTTTATCTGTTGCCAGCTCAGCCTACTGTGTATCTCAAACACAACTTCTTCTCAGGTACCAGACAGAACTTCCAACAGAGCATGAGCTTTGTGAATATCCGTTAAAAAAAAATCCTTTGGCCAATACGTATAACTTAGATTGTTGAACAATTGTCGCTTGGGCTGCCTTCCCTTTGAAAGAATCAATCATCTTGACGAAATCCTTCTGCCTGCTTGCTGAAGCTGTGGACATGTCTGAATTTCTTTTTTTTTTAATCAAATCTGTTTTCATTGGCATCAAAATTGTACATTGCAATAACAAGACTGACGCTTTCCACCGTGCCCTTCATGCCCCTCCCTAAGATCCCAACGCTGGGCTCCCAGTCCGTAGGGCCTCCAGCCGTGTGTCCATGTATGCAAAGGAAGAAAATTCTAAGCCATGTGATGCACCAAAAAAAACCCACCCCGCTCCCCAAACTGTTCCTCCCTCCGACCCAACAGAAGTATCCGTATTCCCACCCCCCCTCTCCCCACCCACCCACCCCGGTGTGTTCTGCCATGCCTTTATCAGGGATTCACCTGGGCCTCCTCTGTTTTTTCTTTGTTCCCTTAACTTCCTGAGGTTCATGGAACTCGTCTACCAGTCTGAGAACGTTAGGATATTTGGGGCAAGTCAACTCATGGAATTCGGTGGTGAGCAGTGCAATCAGGGGCGACCAAATCTCCCAGAACGTGTCTGCAGTTTGTGTGAGAGAGGCCTGTATGCGTTCCATCCCCATTATAAACCATATTTTGTGGAGCCATCCCGTGCCAACCCCATCTGTTTCCCATGGATTGTTTTGAGTGGAAAGGTCAGTTTGTTAGGCAAACCCAAAATCGCGTATGCCAGGAAGCGTGGAAACTCCATTTCAAAGTGCAGGTCTATATCTCGTAGCACCTCGTAGCACCTCCTCCCAGTAGTCCCGCACCTCCGGGCATTCCCACAGCAAGTGGATCATAGTCCCGGTCTGGCCGCATCCCCTGCAGCACTTAGGGTCTCGTCTAGGGTTACTCTGATGGAGTCGTTCCGGGGTCAAATGCCAGTAACAGGCCACTTTGATTGCGGCTTCCCTACTAGCCACGTCCCGAGCTGTATGATGCGCCCTGAAGAATATATCGTGCCATTCCTTGTCCAAGAGTGTCCGCCCTAGCTATTTCTCCCATCTTTTCTGTCCCGCTGACCTAACCTCTGGTGCTGGTGGGGTTAATCGTTTATAGAGTTCTGAAATTGCCCTCTTGTCGTCTGATTTGGCCAAAAGCCATTTCTCAAAGGACGTGTGGAAGCGGCCCACCTGCGGAGCGACGTCTTTTTGGGTGAGCCAGTGTCTTAATTGGAAGTATTGGAAGTTGTGCGGACGATCTATCCTATATCCCTCCTTAAGGGCTTCTAGAGTCATAAAGCCCTGCAGGTCAAACAAGTGTCCCGACGTGCGGCATTCCGTGTGCCGCCACTGAGGAAAGAAGCCTGGGTCCGTCCCGGGGGCGAACGCTGGGTTATCAAACAGTGGCGTCATCGGTAACGGGAAGGAGGTGAGGTCTCTGGTTGTCGCTACCGCGTCCCACACTTTTAAGAGTGTCTTGGTGATGGGGGGTTTATTGATGTATGCCGGTCTATCGCGTCTTGCCAGCAATGGGACCTGCCAAAGTGGCATTCCCGCCCTTGCTCTGTCTTGAAACAGCCATCGTTTCTCCGAGGTCGGTCTGGACCATTTTAAAAGGTAGCGCAGCTGGGCTGCCTGGAAGTAACATTGCAAGTCGAGGACACCCAGCCCTCCCTCAGCATGTGTCCGCGAGATGGGATCGCGCCGCATTCTAGGGCGTTTTCCTGCCCAGACATAGTGTTGGATGACGTCCTGTAGTTTTTTAATCATGCCCAGTGGGGGAGTGACCTGGATGGTCTGAAACAGATAGAGCACACTCGGCAGCACGGACATCTTAACAGCGGCCACTCGGCCTAGCCATGACAGCGATTGGTGTCGCCAACGAAGGATATCCTCTTGAATGCGCCGAAGGAGCTTGGTGTAGTTATTTTCCACCGTTTGGGCCGTCGAGGGCGATAAGTCTATCCCCAAGTATGGTAGTTCCAGTCGTTCCCGTAGTCCTCCGATCTGGAGCGAGCCTCTACTAATCTGTCGCGCGTTAGCCCCCAGCGGGAGGATCACGGATTTCTGGTTGCTCATTTTAAAGCCCGAAACCTTCCCAAACTGCTCCATTTCATTCAGAAATGCTGGAATCGAGACTCTTGGGTTCTCAACGGCAACTAGAATGTCGTCCGGTATAAGCTGATGGTCTGCTCCTCGCATCCGAAGGTGATACCCTTGATGTTTTGGTTGTCTCATACCCGTTGGGCAAACGGTTCCATGTAAGGGCGAATAACGTCGGCGAAAGAGGACAGCTCTGCTGCGTGCCCCGGTGGATGTCCAGCGGCTTGGAGCACGTCCCGTTCACCCTGATCGTTGCCTGGGGGCTCGCGTAACAGCTTTCCACCCAGGCTCTGAACCTCTCCACTATCCTGAATCTCGATAGCGTCTTATCTAGGTGTATCCATTTCACTCTGTCGAATGCTTTTTCAGCGTCGACCAACAGTAGGGCTGCATCTGAAACATTGTAGTGGGCCTTATAAACCACGTGCATCAGGCGTTTGGTGTTGTCTGCGCATTGGCGTGAGGGTATAAATCGCGCCTGGTCTGGTTCAATTATGCCTGGGAGGCACAGCCCCAGCCTTGCAGCTAAGATTCCGGTAAAAAGCTTCAGATCAATGTTCAGAAGCGATATTGGCCGATATGCTGCGCACTGAGAGGCGTCTTTTCCGGGTTTGGGCAGGACAATAATGTCCGCCTCGAGCATCTCTTGTGGGATCGAGCCTGGACCCTGAAATGAGTTAAAAAGTTTTGTTAACAAAGGGGCCAGCAGATGGCAAAAGGTCTTGTAAAAGCCTGCGGAGAACCCATCTGGGCCTGGCGCCTTGAGTGGTTTAAGGCGCGCAATAGCAGAGACCACCTCCTCTAAGCAAATAGGAGCGTCTAACGCTTTGGAATTCGCGCTGTTCAGTGCGGTTACATTGGCTTTGTCTAAATGCTCTGTCCCAACCTCCTCCACCGAGGCTGGGTCGGCCTCATATAGCTTGGCGTAAAATGCTCTGAAAGAATCGGCTATGTGCTCATCTTCGCAATGTTCTCTCCCGCCTTCCTCGCGGATGACTCGTATCTTAGCCTTGACCGTTTTTGCTTTGAGTTTGCTTGCTAACAGGTGACCCATCCTGTCCCCCCCACATAGTAAGTGTGCTTAAGGCGTAGCGCCGCGTATTCTACTCGGTCCAGGTCAAGACTAGCAAGTTGCGCTCTAGCAGCCTTCAATTTATGCCATATCCTAGGTGCCCCGGTCCGACAATGCACCCGCTCTAGCTCTAGTACCTGTGCGGTTAGTTCCTGGTGTCTTTCTCTCCTCTCCCTATTATCTGTGGCCGAGATAGTCATCAGTTACCCCCTGACTACTGCCTTTAGTGCCCCCCATTAAGCATGAGCAAATTTTGTGAATCTGGCGTTCGCGTATTTTTCAAATTTGCGAACTCGCAATCCCCAAAATCTGCGAATTCTCACGAATTTGCGGATTTTTGTTTTTTTGTGTTCGCAAGGATTTCTGCCAGTTCGCAAGGATTTCTGCCAGTTCGCGAGGGTTTTGTACCAGTTCGCAATTGCGAACTTACATGTCGGCTCGCAACGGTCGCGATTATGTTGTTTCTACGTCTGGTTCATCATCACTGGTTCCCAGCACCCTCTGTTTCACCCCTGCCACCCTCTGTTTCACCCATGCCACCCTCTGGTACATCAATGCCACCCTCTGGTTCATCATCACGGTAGATTGGGGGGGGAAGCAAGCACACATGCCTGCTTCAACTGACATGAATTAATTTTGGGTTGCTTTATTAATGTGTCACTGTTTTAAAATTCCAGTCTGGCACCTGCTTCCTTATCTGTAATTTGCTTTCTGTTGCAGTGCAATTCTTTTTTTCCAGGACCTTTGTGGCCTACTTTTAGCTATTCTATGAGCCTGCTGTGAGGGTCAGAGCAGGGTCATACAATTGTTGCAACTAGCAACTGAACTCTGGAGGGGCCCTTGTCAGGAAGCACTACAGGGAATAGTTACTAATGATGAGTTTGAACTTTTGAACCTGCTGAATGCTTTCACTTTTGCAAAACTCGTTTTTCTGCAGAACAGCATTACAGCAACTGTAATGCCCCAAACAAGCTTATATGAGAAAGTTGATTTCTAATCCAAAAGTTATCCAAAGAAAATCAAAAGGCCTCAAATCCAAAAAAGTGCAGGGAAATGTCAACCTGAGGAGTTATTCTGATAAAAATCTTCATTTTCAGAAGGTCTATGCTGCTTGCTAGTAGATTTCTTGTGCAGAATTGCAATTTTTGTAATTTCGCGAGTGCAAGATTGTTGCTGCCCGCCGCACCTACATGTTCGCATTTGCGAACTTACACCGCACGCCGCAAAATTGTATCACCAAGAAAAAAAAATCTGCTGCGTGCGAATTTGCGGATTTTCGGTAAATTCGCGAGCGTTCGCGGATTGTGAATTTACCGAAAATCTGCAAAATCCGCGAGCAGAATGGATTTTCCGCCCATGCTTACCCCCCATACCTCAGTCAAGGCGACCTCTCCTGTGTCATTTCTGGTAAGGTAGTCTGATATGTTTTGTGAGAGTTGCTGCAGGACCCCCTTACGCGTTAGCAGGGTCTCCCTGAGTCGCCACCTACCTTTGTGCGTGTGTAAGCGAGGGACCTTCAGGTGTAGTATTATTGCGTCGCGGTCGGAGAGGGCCGCCGGATTGACCTCCACATCCTTAATCATAGGGGCCATATCTGTTGAGCTAAGAAAGTGATCTATCCTGGCATAAGTTCGATGTACATGTGAATAAAATGTGAACCCCGGAGCCGTGTGATGTATCTCCCTCCATGCATCCAGGAAGCCTCTACTAGCGAGCCAGCGCTTCCCTTATGTAGAGAGAGCACCGGAATCGCCAAATCTTTGTCCCGACCTGTCAGTCACGTTATTCATCACCAGGTTTAGGTCCCCACCCACCAGTGTGTACCGTGCATCCGCTCCCAGAACCTCCGACAACGCCCCGGTGAGAAACGATTCTTGCTTTGTGTTGGGCGTGTAGATGGACACCACTGTGAACTCCACGTTGCCAATGCTAACCTTGTGCACCAGCAGTCTGCCTCTGATTTCTACCACCTTGTCTCCCACTTGGCCCTTGAAATGTTTAGCGAACAGAATGCCACCCCTGATTTCTTCTCTATACTGGAGGAGTAGAGCTGTGTCGGGAAGGCCCTGGATCGCATACGATGCCAGTCCATTGCCAGCAAATGTGTCTCCTGTAGGAGGCAAATTGCCGCTCCGGAGTTCTCCAAGTACGAGACCATCGCCCGCCTTTTGATTGGGTTGTTGAGACCCTTAACGTTTAGGGTTAGTACCTGTAAAGCTTCAGATGCCATTTGGGAGACCAGGCCCTACCCCGTTGCTACCCAGCCTGTGCCTAGTGCGCCCTCTGGCTCCTGTGTCCACCGCCACAGCCCCCTGAACGGGGCCCCGTCGGGTCCCTGTCCCTCTAGTCACCCTGAAATTAACACACCGGATCTTGCCCCCCACACCATAACTCCCTGGACCCCAACTGAACTTCCCTCTTGGGTCACTCCCCACCCCTCCCATCTAAGCATGAGCGAATTTTGCGGATCTCGCGTTCGCGAATTTTGCGGATTTGCGGATTCGCAATCCGCAAAATCCGCGAATTCCCGCGAATTTGCGGATTTTTTTTTTGTGTTCGCCCGTGTTTCTGCCAGTTCGCGAGGGTTTTGTACACTTTCGCAAATTGCGAACTTACCTGTCGGGTCGCAAGTTTCGCGAACTTGTTGTTTCTACGTGTCCAGCCTGTTTGGGACACTCTTCTTCATCACTGCCACTCTCTGTCACCACTGCCACTCTCTGACTACTCATGCCACCCTCTGGCCCACCCATGCCACCCTCTGTTTCATCACCACACCCTCTGGTTGTCCAGTGTACATTATTTTCGGCAAAGCAAAGCACACCTTCCCTGCCTCAAGTGACCTGAATTAATTTGGGGCTGATTAATGTGTCACAGAATATTTTTTTAGCTGGCACCTGCTTCCTTAGTGCGCCCTGATTAGTGATCTTTTGCACTTGCTAAGTGCTTTCATTGTTGCAAAATTAGTTACAACACCTGCCCTGCCCCAACTGACAATAATGAATTAGGGGCTGATTAATGGATTTTAACTTCCAGCCTGGCTCCTGCTTGTCTCCCTTAGCTGTAATTCAGGACCTTTGTGGCATATGTGTAACTATTCTGAGGTTCAGAGCAGGGTCACATAATAGTTTCAACTGGCAACTGAACTCTGGAGGGGCCCCTCAGGAAGCACTACAGGAAATGGCTACAAATGATGAGCCTGAACTTTTGAACCTGGTAAGTAGTTACTTTCAGTTTTGCTAAGATCGTATTTCTGCAATTTTGCACTTATTCGCGGGGCGCGAACTCACGCGAACTCACGCGAACAGTGCGAGCAGTGCGAGCAAAATCCGCTGCTCGCGGATTTGCGGATTTTGCGGGAGATTCGCAAATCTCGCGGATTGCGGATTTCCCGAAAATCCGCAAAATCCGCGAGCGGAACGGATTTTCCGCCCATGCCTACTCCCATCTCCCACCGCCCACCCCTCCCGAATCCCAACTCCCAATCCCCAACTGGTGAACATTGTCCCAGGCCTATTCAACAACAGTTCAGGCCTGTGGTAAAGTGTCAATGGAAGGGAATGTGTGGCAATGGCGGCCATGAGGCACCCCGTCCCGCCCCCCCCCCTTTGTGGTGCTGTTAAAGATCACGGGCAAAGTCCTGGGTCCTCTATTCGGTTCCCTTGTCCTTGGAGACTTCCTGAATTGTGCCGCGTGGTCTCGCGTCACAGTTTCTGGGTCTGGTTTGAATCCTTTCTTGGCCCCGCGCCGCCGCCTCACTTTCTGCCATCCGTCCTTGGACATTTGCGATGGTGTCGACTGCGTGAATCGTGGTTCATTGCCGTCATCTGACTCCTCACCCTCTGGCTGGATACCCAACAGAGAGAAGGTGTCCTTTAGTGACCTTAATTGGTGGAGGGAGCCGTTCCATTTAAATATAAGTCTGAATGGGTGGCCTCAGGAGTAGGGGATCCCCTTGTCCCGCAAGAAGGTAGTGGCCACTTTGAATGCTAGTCATTTCTGTAGGGTGATCGCGGAGAGATCTTGGAAAAAGCTCCACTGTGTGCCCCCTGAAGGTGATAGGTTGTGCTCTCCTCGCGGCTTGCAAGATGTGTTCTTTGAGAGGGTAGTCCGGTAAAAATGCCAGAATGTCAGGTGGAGGAGCAGGTGGCCTACGAGAAGGACCTACCCTGTGGGCCCTGTCAATGCGGATCACAAAGTCCTCATTCTCCTGCAGAATCTCCCGAAACAACTCTTGCAGGTACAGTGTGACGTCTTCCCCTTCCGCCTTAGACGGCACATGTCGAACCCTAACGTTATTGCGTCTCGAGCGGTTCTCAAGATCTTCGGTGTGCGCCTGCAGGTCCGTCTGCTGTTCATGCAGTCTAATGATTTCTTGTCTCAAAATGTCCACCCCCTCGCCTCTAGCTTGTCCGGCGGTCTCTACTGCCTCCACCCGCTCTCCTAGCTCATCTACGTCCTTACGTAGCTCCTTATAACCTTCCGCCATGTCCTGCCTGAGGGTTTGGATGTCCTCTTTCAGGGAGGCAAAAAGAGACTCCATAAAAGATTTCGTGGCAGTGGCATCCCCCCCCCATCGCGGTCTTTCTCCTTGGGCGGCGTGGATGTTGTCGGTTTGTCCGGGCTCTTTTCCCCCTTCGTGGTGTTTTTGGTCAACATGTCTTGTATCGTGCATGTCCCTCTGCGACCACCTGATGACATCTTCCCCAGGCCCTTCTTTCCTTGCACTCCACCGTCTTGTGTTTTGCGTGTGTCAGGCTGTCGCTGGCCCTCCTGGTGGCTCCTCCGCATAACGACCGTGGGGTCCGCTCCTGCTATTCTGCCAGTCTGTTTACGGAGGCCGTCCCAGGTCCCAGCTGCCCCTCTGCCATCCGCGTCGTCCCACCTTGACTATCTGAAGGAAGGGGACCCTACTCTCCGATCCTGGGTGTCCTCTCGCCGGGGGCCCGACTACCTGCCCCCCGAGTCTGTGGCGCCGGATGCCCTCTTGATTCGGCGGTGGGAGGATAGGGTGCACCACCCTGGTTGTGGGTTGTGCTGGACAGGCTCGCACCGGGCATCTCGTAGTGCTTGGGCCCGGACCCTCCTTCTCTCCCTGACCGGCCCTTATAGCCCTCCGCCGGGGGCCCGAACACTGCCCCCCGAGTGCCGCCTCGTGGGCGGTTGGTCAGCCCTCTCCTCACCTCCAAGTGGGACAACCGGCGGTGCTGTGGGCCGTCGCCCTGGGCCTCAGCCCGACTTCTGGCCCTGGTGCTCGGGAGGCCTGCGCCTGGCCTTTAGTGTCCCTTCGCCGTCGCGTGCCCACCGGTGGCCCCAGCTCCGTGCCTCTGCTGATTCAAGCAGCCGTACCCCGCTCCGCGCCTCTCCACCAAACTATTCAGAAAAGGGGGTGGTGATGAACAGAGTGTCTGAATTAAGCAGACCACTCTTACCCAGTCCAAAGATCAGGGCTTGATCCATCACCGTTATTTATCTCACTGCCCCATCCCAGCTCAGAACCTGGCTATATGCAAATCAGTCTGTCCCTGGCCCAGTGCATCATGGGAACAGGGCAGACTAAACTACCAAGCCAATTCTTCACCAGAAAGGAGACAAGCTACCGGGGACCGGTTTCTGGCATTTCAGCCGTCTTCGGCCCGGCTTGCTTGAATCCTGATGGAGCAGTGAGAAAGGGACTCATGTCTGAGTATACCCTGCCACACCTATAGTGGCCAAAAACAATTCAGAAAAGGGGGTGGTGATGAACAGAGTGTCTGAATTAAGCAGACCACTCTTACCCAGTCCAAAGATCAGGGCTTGATCCATCACCGTTATTTATCTCACTGCCCCATCCCAGCTCAGAACCTGGCTATATGCAAATCAGTCTGTCCCTGGCCCAGTGCATCATGGGAACAGGGCAGACTAAACTACCAAGCCAATTCTTCACCAGAAAGGAGACAAGCTACCGGGGACCGGTTTCTGGCATTTCAGCCGTCTTCGGCCCGGCTTGCTTGAATCCTGATGGAGCAGTGAGAAAGGGACTCATGTCTGAGTATACCCTGCCACACCTATAGTGGCCAAAAACGATTCAGAAAAGGGGGTGGTGATGAACAGAGTGTCTGAATTAAGCAGACCACTCTTACCCAGTCCAAAGATCAGGGCTTGATCCATCACCGTTATTTATCTCACTGCCCCATCCCAGCTCAGAACCTGGCTATATGCAAATCAGTCTGTCCCTGGCCCAGTGCATCATGGGAACAGGGCAGACTAAACTACCAAGCCAATTCTTCACCAGAAAGGAGACAAGCTACCGGGGACCGGTTTCTGGCATTTCAGCCGTCTTCGGCCCGGCTTGCTTGAATCCTGATGGAGCAGTGAGAAAGGGACTCATGTCTGAGTATACCCTGCCACACCTATAGTGGCCAAAAACGATTCAGAAAAGGGGGTGGTGATGAACAGAGTGTCTGAATTAAGCAGACCACTCTTACCCAGTCCAAAGATCAGGGCTTGATCCATCACCGTTATTTATCTCACTGCCCCATCCCAGCTCAGAACCTGGCTATATGCAAATCAGTCTGTCCCTGGCCCAGTGCATCATGGGAACAGGGCAGACTAAACTACCAAGCCAATTCTTCACCAGAAAGGAGACAAGCTACCGGGGACCGGTTTCTGGCATTTCAGCCGTCTTCGGCCCGGCTTGCTTGAATCCTGATGGAGCAGTGAGAAAGGGACTCATGTCTGAGAATACCCTGCCACACCTATAGTGGCCAAAAACGATTCAGAAAAGGGGGTGGTGATGAACAGAGTGTCTGAATTAAGTAGACCACTCTTACCCAGTCCAAAGATCAGGGCTTGATCCATCACCGTTATTTATCTCACTGCCCCATCCCAGCTCAGAACCTGGCTATATGCAAATCAGTCTGTCCCTGGCCCAGTGCATCATGGGAACAGGGCAGACTAAACTACCAAGCCAATTCTTCACCAGAAAGGAGACAAGCTACCGGGGACCGGTTTCTGGCATTTCAGCCGTCTTCGGCCCGGCTTGCTTGAATCCTGATGGAGCAGTGAGAAAGGGACTCATGTCTGAGTATACCCTGCCACACCTATAGTGGCCAAAAACGATTCAGAAAAGGGGGTGGTGATGAACAGAGTGTCTGAATTCTGCTTAATTCAGACACTCTGTTCATCACCACCCCCCCTTTTCTGAATCTCCAGCAAACTGGCCTGTTTACGGCCGGTGTAGTCTCTGTGTTCCCTTCCGGCCTTCGTCTCCGCCGCCGGGGGCCCGAATTCTTTCCCCCCCGAGCACCAGAGGCCTGCTTCCCTGCTGCCATACACCGTGCCTTGTATACCGGTGGTGCCCGACCCCTGCTGCCTCCTTAGGATCGGGCCTCTCTCGTGGGCACTGTGTTCCGTCTGGTAGGCCTGAGCCGGGGCCTCGATTTAGCTCAGACCGCCGCCTAGCGACCCCTCCAACACAAGGCCCCTCTGCCTCTCGTCCGGGCCAAGGCAGCACAGCTCTGGTCCCGCGCTTCGCTGCCCTCCACCTCACCTCACACTCCAGTGCTGCTGGGACTCCGCCGCCTCTAGTGTTCTTGGCCCCCTCGTGGGCCGCCTCGCCTCGCAGACTAGGCCAAAGCCGGGGCCTCCAGTTGTGCCTTCTGCTGCCCGGCGCTCCTCCTCTCTGCAGGGTCACACCGCCGCTTGTCGTGTGGGGGTCAGCGCTGCTCCAGTCGGCCTCTTTCGCGCCCTGGGTGAAGTTCCCCCAGCCGGCTCGCTGCAGCCAGCGCCGTCGCTTTCGTTGCCGGCTCACCCTCTCTCAGCCTCGAGTTACCAAGCCCCCCGAGTCTCTACCTCGTTGGAGGCCCGCTTTCCGTGCCCTGGTCCCGGGCCCGCCGGTTTTGGCTTCTCGCGGCTCCCCAGTGGTCACTACCCAGCTCCCCACTGGTCACACCGCCAGTTCGACCAGCGAGGGGCAGGAGAGCCCGTGGAAACTTGCTATGAGGGGGATCGGACGAGGAGCCTCCGGCAAACACGTCTCCTCAGGCCGCCATCTTAGCCACGCCCCCTGAATTTCTTTTTTAAATGTCGAATCTATGGAGTGGAGAATGATCTTTTTGCTATTGCTGTCCTTAAGGTTTTCTCCTTAATTCTATAGTCCGCAAAGTTCATTAGGATTGTAGGCGTGTATTTAGCATTTGATTGTTTCTGTGCTGGGACTCTGTTGGCCCTAGTAATTGTAAGACCTCCTTGCAGCTCTGGTATTACTTTCCTCAGGAGATGAGATCCCGCCGCATTCTAGGGCGTTTTCCTGCCCAGACATAGTGCTGGATGACGTCCTGTAGTCCCCCCCCCACATAGTAAGTGTGCTTAAGGCGTAGCGTCGCGTATTCTACTCGGTCCAGGTCAAGACTAGCAAGTTGCGCTCTAGCAGCCTTCAATTTACGCCATATCCTAGGTGCCCCGGTCTGACAATGCACCCGCTCTAGCTCTAGTACCTGTGCGGTTAGTTCCTGGCGTCTTTCTTTCCTCTCCCTATTATCTGTGGCCGAGATCGCCATCAGTTCCCCCCTGACTACTGCCTTTAGTGCCCCCCATACCGCAGTAATGGCGACCTCTCCTGTGTCATTTCTGGTAAGGTAGTCTGATATGTTTTGTGAGAGTTGCTGCACGACCCCCTTATGCGTTAGCAGGGTCTCCCTGAGTCGCCACCTACCTTTGTGCGTGTGTATGCGAGGGACCTTCAGGTGCAGTATTATTGCGTCGTGGTCGGAGAGGGCCGCCGGATTGACCTCCACATCCTTAATCATAGGGGCCATATCTGTTGAGCTAAGAAAGTGATCTATCCTGGCATAAGTTCGATGTACATGTGAATAAAATGTGAACCCCGGAGCCGTGTGATGTATCTCCCTTCATGCATCCAGGAAGCCTCTACTAGCGAGCCAGCGCTTCCCTTCTGTAGAGAGAGCACCGGAATCGCCAAATCTTTGTCCCGACCTGTCAGTCACGTTATTCATCACCAGGTTTAGGTCCCCACCCACCAGTGTGTACCGTGCATCCGCTCCCAGAACCTCCGACAACGCCCCGGTGAGAAACTATTCTTGCTTTGTGTTGGGCGTGTAGATGGACCCCACTGTGAACTCCACGTTGCCAATGCTAACCTTGTGCACCAGCAGTCTGCCTCTGATTTCTACCACCTTGTCACCCACTTGGCCCTTGAAATGTTTAGCGGACAGAATGGCCACCCCTGCTTTCTTCTCCATACTCGAGGAGTAGAGCTGTGTCGGGAAGGCCCTGGATCGCATACGATGCCAGTCCATTGCCAGCAAATGTGTCTCCTGTAGGAGGCAAATTGCCGCTCCGGAGTTCTCCAAGTACGAGAGCATCGCCCGCCTTTTGATTGGGTTGTTGAGACCATTAACCTTTAGGGTTAGTACCTGTAAAGCTTCAGATGCCATTTGGGAGACCAGGCCCTACCCCGTTGCTACCCAGCCTGTGCCTAGTGCGCCCTCTGGCTCCTGTGTCCACCGCCACAGCCCCCTGAACGGGGCCCTGTCGGGTCCCTGTCCCTCTAGTCACCCTGAAATTAACACACCGGATCTTGCCCCCCACACCATAACTCCCCGGACCCCAACTGAACTTCCCTCTTGGGTCACCCCCCAACCCTCCCATCTTCCACCACCCACCCCTCCCGAATCCCAACTCCCGATCCCCAACTGGTGAACATTGTCCCAGGCCTATTCAACAACAGTTCAGGCCTGTGGTAAAGTGTCAATGGAAGGGAATGTGTGGCAATGGCAGCCATGAGGCACCCCGTCCCGCCCCCCCCTTTGTGGTGCTGTTAAAGATCACGGGCAAAGTCCTGGGTCCTCTATTCGGCTCCCTTGTCCTTGGAGACTTCCTGAATTGTGCCGCGTGGTCTCGCGTCACAGTTTCTGGGTCTGGTTTGAATCCTTTCTTGGCCCCGCGCCGCCGCCTCACTTTCTGCAATCTGTCCTTGGACATTTGCGATGGTGTCGACTGCGTGAATCGTGGTTCATTGCCGTCATCTGACTCATCACCCTCTGGCTGGATACCCAACAGAGAGAAGGTGTCCTTTAGTGACCTTAATTGGTGGAGGGAGCCGTTCCATTTAAATATAAGTCTGAATGGGTGGCCCCAGGAGTAGGGGATCCCCTTGTCCCGCAAGAAGGTAGTGGCCACTTTGAATGCTCGTCATTTCTGTAGGGTGATTGCGGAGAGATCTTGGAAAAGCTCCACTGTGTGCCCCCTGAAGGTGATAGGTTGTGCTCTCCTCGCCGCTTGCAAGATGCGTTCTTTTAGAGGGTAGTCCGGTAAAAATGCCAGAATGTCGGTTGGAGGAGCAGGCGCCCTGCGAGAAGGACCTACCCTGTGTGCCCTGTCAATGCGGATCACAAAGTCCTCATTCTCCTTCAGAATCACCCGAAACAACTCTTGCAGGTACAGTGTGACGTCTTCCCCTTCAGCCTTAGACGGCACATGTCGAACCCTAACGTTATTGCGTCTCAAGTGGTTCTCAAGATCTTCGGTGTGCGCCTGCAGGTCCGTCTGCTGTTCATGCAGTCTAATGATTTCATGTCTACCCCCTCACCTCTAGCTTGTCCGGCTGTCTCTACTGCCTCCACCCGCTCTCCTAGCTCATCTACGTCCTTACGTAGCTCCTTATAACCTTCCGCCATGTCCTGCCTGAGGGTTTGGATGTCCTCTTTCAGGGAGGCAAAAAGAGACTCCATAAAAGATTTCGTGGCAGTGGCATCCCCCCCGTCGCAGTCTTTCTCCTTGGGCGGCGTGGATGTTGTCGGTTTGTCCGGGCTCTTTTCCCCCTTCGTGGTGTTTTTCGTCAACATGTCTTGTATCGTGCGTGTCCCTCTGCGACCACCTGATGACATCTTCCCCAGGCCCTTCTTTCCTTGCACTCCACTGTCTTGTGTTTTGCGTGTGTCCGGCCGTCGCTGGCCCTCCCGGTGGCTCCTCCGTGTAACGACCGTGGGGTCCGCTCCTGCTATTCTGCCAGTCTGTTTGCGGAGGCCGTCCCAGGTCCAAGCTGCCCCTCTGCCATCCGCGTCGTCCCACCTTGACTGTCCGAAGGAAGGGGACCCTACTCTCCGATCCTGGGTCTCCTCTTACCGGGGGCCCGACTACCTGCCCCCCGAGTCTGTGGCGCCGGATGCCCTCTAGATTCGGCGGTGGGAGCATAGGGTGCACCACCCTGGTTGTGGGTTGTGCTGGACAGGCTTGCACCGGGCCTCTCGTAGTGCTTGGGCCCGGGCCATTCCTCCTCTCCCTGACCGGCCCTTATAGCCCTCCGCTGGGGGCCCGAACACTGCCCCCCGAGTGCCGCCTCGTGGGCGGTTGGTCAGCCCTCTCCTCACCTCCAAGTGGGACAACCGGCGGTGCTGTGGGCCGTCGCCCTGGGCCTCAGCCCGACTTCTGGCCCTGGTGCTCGGGAGGCCTGCGCCTGGCCTTTAGTGTCCCTTCGCCGTCGCGTGCCCACCGGTGGCCCCAGCTCCGTGCCTCTGCTGATGCAAGCAGCCGTACCCCGCTCCGCGCCTCTCCACCAAACTGGCCTGTTTACGGACGGTGTAGTCTCTGTGTTCCCTTCCGGCCTTCGTCTCCGCCGCCGGGGGCCCGAATTCTTTACCCCCGAGCACCAGAGGCTTGTTTCCCTGCTGCCATACACCGTGCCTTGTATACCGGTGGTGCCTGACCCCTGCTGCCTCCTTAGGATCGGGCCTCTCTCGTGGGCGCTGTGTTCCGTCTGGTAGGCCTGAGCCGGGGCCTCGATTTAGCTCAGACCGCCGCCTAGCGACCCCTCCAACACAAGGCCCCTCTGCCTCTCGTCCGGGCCAAGGCAGCACAGCTCTGGTCCCGCGCTCCGCTGCCCTCCAGCTCACCTCACACTCCGGTGCTGCTGGGACTCCGCCGCCTCCAGTGTTCTTGGCCCCCTCGTGGGCCGCCTCGCCTCGCAGACTAGGCCAAAGCCAGGGCCTCGAGTTGCGCCTTCTGCTGCCCGGCGCTCCTCCTCTCTGCAGGGTCACACCGCCGCTTGTCGTGTGGGGGTCAGCGCTGCTCCAGTCGGCCTCTTTCGCGCCCTGGGCGAAGTTCCCCCAGCCGGCTCGCTGCAGCCACGCCGTCGCTTTCGTTGCCGGCTCACCCTCTCTCAGCCTCGAGTTACCAGGCCCCCCGAGTCTCTGCCTCGTTGGAGGCCTGCTTTCCGTGCCCGGGTCCCGGGCCCGCCGGTTTTGGCTTCTCACGGCTCCCCAGTAGTCACTACCCGGCTTCCCACTGGTCACACTGCCAGTTCGACCAGCGAGGGGCAGGAGAGCCCGTGGAAACTTGCTATGAGGGGGATCGGACAAGGAGCCTCCGGCAAACACGTCTCCTCAGGCCGCCATCTTAGCCATGCCCCCTGAATTTCTTTTTTAAATGTTGAATCTATGGAGTGGAGAATGATCTTTTTGCTATTGCTGTCCTTAAGGTTTTCTCCTTAATTCTATAGTCCGCAAAGTTCATTAGGATTGTAGGCGTGTATTTAGCATTTGATTGTTTCTGTGCTGGGACTCTGTTGGCCCTAGTAATTGTAAGACCTCCTTGCAGCTCTGGTATTACTTTCCTCAGGAGTGACCCAGTCCACTCGACCATTTCAACACTTACTAAACCTTCAGGTATTCCGACTAGGTATAGATTGCATTGTTTATTGTAGTTTCCTAAGTCATTGGCCCACATGCATCAAGCATTTTTGGAGTCGCAAACGGTGCGATTCCTTAAAATCGTCCGTTTGCGATTCCAAAAATGCTTTTTGGAATGCATCAAGCATTTTTAGAAATCGCAACATTTTTGCGATTTCTAAAAATGCGATTGCTTTTAAGAAATCGCAAATTTGCGATTTCTTAAAAGCAATGCATGATTACTTTTATAATTGCGAATTCGCAATTAGGGTGTCAAATTTACTGAGTGGTTGAACCACTCGGTAAATTTGCAAAAAGTGTTAAAAACGCTGCAAAAGCATTTTTTACACATTCATGTTACGGACACACATGTCCTTAGGACATGTGTGTGTGCAACATGATGCTAAAACAACATTTCATGGGTGCAGGGGGGGGTCATTTGAACCTCCCTCTCCACCCTTGAAATGCAATCAGGATTTGCGATATTCTAAGTGCGAATTTGCAATTCCCATTCATTCCTATGGGCATTTTAGCCCATAGGAATGAATGGGAATTGCGAATTCGCACTTTGCTAATCGCATAATATTTGAGAATCTGTAAAAATTGCGATTTTTACCGATTCTCAAATATTTTGAGAAAATGTACATGCATCCCATTTTGCATTTCCTAATTTGCGATTCCCTAAAAATCGCAAATTAGGAAGTGCAAAATGAAACAATGATGCATGTGGGCCCTAGAGTTTTAACTCCATCTGATTCTTATTTTTGTTTAGGGCTTGCATGTCTTGCTGCATGGCAGAGATATTATCCTCTAGGTCAGAGATATGACTTTCGGCTTCTGTTAGTCTTTTTGGGAAGTTGAATATATTCTCCTCCAGTTTAGTCAGTCTTTCATGTATCCGTGCATTCTCGAGTGACTGAGATACTTTAAAATCCCTGATCTCATTTATAATAAATGCTAGCATTTTTTTTAAATCTAGTCATTTCCGGTTACCTCACCTCCCGAAGACACTGGTTCTGGATCAGATTCAGATTCAACCTGTTCAGTGATACATTAACTACCGTTTACTGCTCCTTGTAAGGGCTGCACTGCTGCTTGCTCACTTTGAATAGGAGGGCAGCATTGCAGCCAGGCCGAAGAGGGTTTATCACTTCTTGAATCAGAGATTGTGGCTGAGCTGGTTGAGATGGTTGAGCCGGTTCATCTGGTTGAGCTGGGCCTATTGTCCCCTTATAACTGGACTGCATCGCATCTTTTGATTTACTGGGATGTGACGAGTACTTATGGAAGAGAGGGTATTTATTAGGGCTAAGCAAAAAGTCCCTCAATCTCTCCACCTGCGACTTGATCTGGGCAGCTCTGCTTTATTACCTGATCTGGTATATACTCATCATCGTCCGAAGTGTAATTCAGCAAATGCCGCTCAGATTGCTTTTTCTTCTCAGCCAATGCCTTTGCCTTCAACTCCATTCTCTGCTGACCTCTGCAAACCCCCCTTGGGGCCGGAGAAGGTGTTGTTGTTTGCCCAGACATTTCTGAAGTTTCTTTCCTTTCACCTGGCTTACTTTGTTTTGTGCGCATCTCCAAGGCAATAGGAGGTTATAAAACAAATAAGGCCAAGACTGAAATCAGTTTGTTCTCATTCTTTTTATGGGCTAATAAAACACCTAGGCAGGCACTTAGCACTTTAAATTACTCCATTGAAGACGGAGGGGTGTCCCTTCCAAACATAAGGAATTACTATCATGCAAGTTTTTCTCATAACAGCTATAGATATTTCTTTCAATCAGACCCCGGAGGTAGATAATTTTTTTATGAATAAGATCTTAATGGAGTATACAATTTTAGATCCAACGAGAATAGTCAATTACCTTAAGAAAGTACGATATAAGACTCTCCAATGGATTTTTAAACAAAAAACTCAACTGTTAGCATTTTATAGCATCACCATAATAAATGGTTCAACGAGGCTGTCTCATCTTTACCCAGGGAGAAGATTACTTGAAATTGGTATTTTAAGAAAATGGGAAGAGAATGGATACACGCAAGTTAGGTATTTTGTTAACTGCAACTCCTATTCTCTCTAACCAATTTGCCAAAAAAAAACGCTTCCTCTTTCTATTTCTATTGTTGTGACCCCCTCAGCTCAACTTTAATAAAGACATGGAGCTAACAGGTCTACACACTCACTCTATTAAGTACCCCCCTAACCCTAAAATAAAAGCGGCAAGAGCTACATTCCCCTCAGTACAGAGATCTGGGTCTAAATCTATAATGTTTTTGCTCACCATGCCATTCCAGTTTGGAACCAGCCACATGCAAATCCGTCTTGACCCTGCACCTAATGGGAACAGTCCAGCCTGAAACTGTCAGGCCAGGTCCTCCCTGGACTGGAAACATGACTGGTTTCGGGCTTTCATCTCTCATCAGCCAGGATAGCTTGACTCCAGTGGCATGGAGAGCACGGGACCCACATCTGGGCATACCCATCCCACTTGGGGTGACAAATGCAAAAAGAACAATTGATAGACAGAATGCAGAACAATGTCATACATCCACCAATGTACAGAGATCTGGTCCTAAATCAATTGTTTGTTTACTCACCATGCTATTCCAGTTTGGACCCAGCAAATGCAAATAAGTCTTGACCCTGTGCCTCATAGGAACAGTCCAAACCTACCTGGCTTGGCAGTTCGGTCTGGACTGTTTCCATGAGGCACAGGGTCAAAATTGATTTGCATATGGTTGGGTCTAAACGGGGGTGGCATGGTGAACAAAAGAACAATGGATTTAACCCAGATCTCTTGACTGGGGGTGAACGTATGATTTATTCAGCATTCCGTCCATCATTTGTTTGCGTAGCAATTAGACCCGAGAACCCATCTGCTGGTGTAGTCATGGGGCCCAACTTCACAAAGGACTTGAAAACAATCTTCAGGACAGTTGGTAACATCCACCTTTTTTCTACTGAATTCTCTTTCATATAGTGAGGTGGCATTTTTGTATCTGAAAGAAAAAACTACAATTACAGAAAAAGAAACATTATATTTCCAAATGAGAAAAGGTTACAAAAAATGGGATGTGAAAAATAAAATAGTACACAAATTGATGCAATCTGATCACTGTCATGAACCCAGTGTTTCAAGAGTGTGCATGATGAGGCCAATCCCTTTGCCTTTCCCTAGAGGTCGACTTAACCCATTGCACTGGTACATGGGTGTTAATGAAGACCCGGGCGAAAGGGAAAAGGGTGGATGGAGGGAGACAGAGACATACACTCCTTCAGGCTGATGTTCTGGAAATCGAGACTGGAGTTTGGAAGCACAGCATTTCCTAATTGCATGGGCACATAGATCGAACAAATGTTCTCTTGTATGGCTTCAACAAGGACTGATATCTGTCCTGGAATCCAATATCTTTCCTACCTTCTCTGAGTTTCTTGGGCATCAATTTGTAATATGAAATCAATAAGTGCAGTAATGGCTGTATGTCTATTCACCACTGATGAAAGATCCTCCTTACCCTCATGAAGGGATTGATAGAAGGTTGCTGCTGCAGATTCAGAGACATACAACCGAAAGCTGGTGTTTGAAAACGCGACTTTGTAGGAACAGTGTCTCAACACAATATATAAGTGTAACAAAGTGAGGGACTTAACTGGTGAAAGCAGATGGGATCCTAGAACTAGACTCTGGCATGCCACCAATCCCAGACAGAAGCCACCATGTAAGAGAAGAGGCCTGGACAAGAAGACAGATAAAAAGTTAAAAAGGCAGGTATCACGAGCATGGTATAGAATGTAGAGGACTGAAGGAAAACAAACAAGGGAGAGAACAGCAAAGTTGAAGGATCAAACCAGTAGAGTACAAACTAGAGCGAAAAGCTGTTACCAGAGAAGGGAACTCTGTTCAGGAGGGGTTGATATTCATGGTTTGCAAGCATTGACACCTAACTGTTCCTGAATGTGTTAGTCCTCAAAAGATTGGGTTGTGCAAGTGAGTCTGTAATATATTGGATCAAGCACATATTTTCTACTATCCTAAGTGCTGTCTCCTTCAAGTTTCCAGTATTGTGTGTCCTAATGTGTCTTGGCACTTGTTGGACTTGTCCCTTTCTGCAGGGACATCCCCAAACTTTTTGCCTTCATCCTCCTGTGCACTTTACAACTGCTAACCAGTGCTAAAGAGCTTGTGCTCTCACCTTTATAACATGGTAGTATTGGCTTATACCTAATTATCACATTTATTTTACTTGCAAGTTGGTTGTAAAGTGACAATACATGTACACAGCGCTGTACATTAAATGCTACAAGTGGGAGTGCAGATACAAAATGTGAAGTGGTCGGTGTGTTATTCAACTGTGGATACAATTTAACGGTGGACCATTAATTAATATAAGATATACAAGTGTATTCCTGTGATGGAACCTGAATTTAATTCATTCAGTTAATTATGTCAATACATACTTCTGTATCCAAACAATTTCAACATCTTGAAGAGTACACAATAGTATTCTATACAATATTTTACAGTGCTCATAGGTGCAAGAAAGGGAAAAGTAATTGAAGTAGGATAGAGGTGATTAGGTCAGTGAGGGACAGGGTAAAGGCGTTGTGATAAAAACACAGTTCAGTGTTACATGGTGGAACAGTCGTTATTAATCCAATCATTAATTGGTCCTATACCGCTGAACAGTCGGTATCAGCATCTGCGAGCGTCAGCCGATCGTTCTGCTATTCTGGAGAATAGCAGAGCGATCGGCTGACGCTCGCAGATGATCGGATTAATAACCACCATTTGTCCACCTGAATCAGCTTTACATGAAGTAACACGACTTAATCAGGAAGGATTCCTGTATTTCTGAAGTGATAACATCCAACTGAGAGCAGGGAGGCAAATAGAGTTTGGTGTCTAAGGAATTGTAATATGAAGAACTCTTTAATGGTAAAGCCAGATTTTTAGCTACAAGTCTGAAAATGCCACTTTTAGAAAGTTTACAAAAATATGGAACCTGGCCACCAGTTTGCGGCCAGCCCGAGCTTCATCGGGTAGGCCTGGACTTGTGATTTTGTCTTGGTCTGGTGCAACCAGATTACCACAGTTGGCGCTTTGTGCTTTTAGGTGCTATATTCACTTACATTTTCAAATTGCATATCCCTAGTTCTACTAATTGGATGTTCTATTTTCTAAATTAGTGTGAGATTATTCTTGTGTTGTGTTGTCACTTTATTAATGTTTGAAGTGCTGCATAAATACTTTAGTCATTGCCTCTAAGTTAAGCCTGACTGCTTCTGTTCCAAGCAATGAGAGGATTAAGCACAGCTTAATTTGGGAATTTCTTGCAGTTCATCCTGACAGAGATTGTAGTTGCTGTTTGACTAGGGTTTCATCTCCCTGAACCAGTAACCTAATTTCCAGCATTTGGGTTCAGAAGTGATATTAATACTTGTATTTGTGTGGTGCCACACAGAGATTTTGTGTTACACTAAAATCTCAGATACATAATTTGATTCCGATTAGAGAGTTTTCTTAAATTCTCCTTTTTCTCACAATTTATAACTCTAAGTTGATTCCTACTTTACCTGTATAGACTTGGGGCTCTTTTGTTGCTGCACCTGTGATACATTGCCAGAGTGAAAATGGACCCCAAATGGCTATCATACTACAATATAAGGGAACTGAAGGAGTTCTGCAAGGAGAGGGGTACTTACCGTGATGAAGGGGTCCACTAAGCAGGACCTTTGGGATGCCCTGTATAATATGGAGGTAGCACACTGGTGGGTGACACCTTCAGAAGACCAAGAGGGTCAGGACTCTGAGAAGGGTGAGGAGTAGGAGGGAAGTGACTTGGCAATGACTCCTGAAAACAGAGGGTGGCTCACACAGATGGAGTCCGCTTCTGGGTCGAATGCTGGAAGCAGTTTATCCTCCCATACCCTGCCTCCTGAAGAATCGAGGGACAGAGAGGCTGAGAGGTACCTGAGGCTGCAGCTAGCAAAACTAGTCGCCGAAGAGAGATGAGGCTGAAAGAGCTCTGGCAAAAGAGAGGGCTGAGGAAGAGCAGCACGGGCCATGGAATTGGCCCAGGATGAGAAGAAAATCCTCCTGGCTTATGATCTGGGAATCAAAGAGCTGGACCTAAATTTCAAACAAGCAGCAGAATCCATCATTAATGGTGGCAGTGAAAATAGTGTCCATAGGAGGAAGAAGGATCCACATAGCCAGGGACTTGGTAACTGATTTTGAGGTGGGGCATGAGATAGGCCGGTAGTTTGAGGCCTATGAAGTAGCTCTAGAAATGCATAGGATCACTGAGGAGAATTGGGGAGCTAACCTCTGGAGGCATATACCTAATTAGAGGAGGGACACCCTACTGGCCCTAGAGGAGGAGAACAAGCTGAGGTATTCTCCCATGAAGGAAACCTTTGTCAAGAAATATGGTCTCACCCCTGAAAACTACAGGTTGAGGTTCTGGGGGTGTCAGAAACTGCTGTGCCAGTTCTATGTGGATTTCATAAATTATGTGTGTATGGCACTGGATGGTTGGGTGAAGGTTATTGATGTAAACATCTATGAGGGGCTGTACACTATTATCTCCAGAGAGCACATGTTCAGCCATTGTTTCTCAGAGCTACACCAACACATGGTTGACTGCAAGCATACTGACTAATGGGAGCTTGCTAAATATTCAGTTTTTAAGTTATTACCAGAGTGTCTGGGAAGGTACCTGGGAGTGATCTTAACCCCTTCACTGCGGCGGCTATTCCGCCGCAGTGCCTAGGGGGCGGGGTGGCCGCGCGGCGGCAGCATGCTGGTGACGGAACTGCTCCGTCACCAGCCTCAGTTGAGCTGTGCTCATGACAGAGCGGTTCCGTCATGGCCCGCCCCGCTCAATAGAACTTTCAGCGCAGGCGTGGAATCCGCGTCGCGCAGGCGTTCCGAGCGGGCCATGACGCAACCGCTCCGTCATCAGCACAGCGCACCCGCGGCTGATGACAGAGCGGTTCCGTCATCAGCGTCCAAGGGGTTAAGGAAGGTGGTTCAGGTTCCCCCAGAGGAGTCAAAAGGAGGCGCACAGTGACACAGGCATCTCCCAGTATAGTGTGGGGTAAAAGGTTCCCATGCCCCTTCTAAGTCAAGGAAGGGAGGTTCTGGTGGGCAGAGATTCAGTGTGCCCCATTTCCTTCCCTGTGCTTAGATTACACTCAGCTGAGGCACAAGCAAGGGCACCTGGTCTGTACCAAGAGACCGTCCACTGGTGGGAGCACAACAGTATCAGGAGAGCTAAAAGGGGTGGCTAGCAAGGGCACCCTTCTGTCTGTCTGGTTTCAGGGGGTACTGCTCTCAACGGGGGAGGACAGATGCCTAGATGGAGGGCATGAGGTAGAAACAGTCCACAGGGCAGGGACCAGTGGGTCAGAGGTTGCCAGCTCTTGGAGCAGAGTACCCCAAGACTGACCCTGGTGAGGCTACCTCTGAGGAGGAGCACCATGTGTTGACACAGAAACAAAGACCTGGAGCCCTGCACCTGGCATACCCCTGCATTACACAGAGTGTGACACCCTTCAGGGGCTCGTTTGTCTAGAATAAGTGAACTGTCAGTGAAGAATTGTGCACAGGGCAAACACTATGCATAGTAGGAAATTGGCCACTTGCGTACCTAGAGGGAGTGTGGTTTCTGTAAGATTTGTGCACAGTCAAGTTTGTATGTATTAGCAGCTTGGCCACATAATTGGGCTTGGTTCTCTGTCTCCGTGAACAGTTGTGACTTTGTGACTTTGTGTAGTAGTGGCAAGTTCACAAAAAGGGGTCTTCGGAGTCTTGAAGGAGTGAGTTTCACTGAAATCATTTTTTTATATGTACATATATGTATGTAATGTATGCTTACATGATTATGCGTCATTTAGAACCTCTTACATATGTGTAATGATTTACTGGTTTATATCCTAAATTGAGGAGCAGTAACAATAACACACACACATAAAGAGAATCACACAAAGAAAGAAAGATACAACCAACATACACACACTTTTGACACTATACCACCTGGGACAACCAACACCACCACCACTATCACATCCACAACGACCACAACTACCCCCACATCCTCAACCCCCACCATACCCACAACACCACAACCACCACCACACTCACAAGCACCATAACCACCACCACACCTACATCAACAAACACAACCATCACACCCACAACTACCAGCATACCCACAAGCACCACAATCACAACAACATATGTTTAATCTTGTTACTTGGTATTTGGTACTTTGCCAATGCTTGTTGTACCTCAGCAGCGTCAGTAAACCATATTCACTGCTCATTGCCACTGCTTGTTGGGTTATTGTCCTCAAACTGTGGAGCAACACAATAATCATGCCTTTTTTTAAAACACTGATGCGTGCTAGGGAAACGTACATCGGCATTGTTTGCTTGTTTCCTGGACAACGTCGCAAAGTGGCAGACAAGAAGCTGATTAAGACATCAGCTGTACAGTGCCCAACAAGTTTGTTTCTTGTTTCCTGCGCAACGGTGAGAGGCCTCATCAGGAATGTTGCTGAGCACGTTGAGACAACGACAAGGATTGGCTATAAAGAGCCATGCCCATCCCTCATGCGCCGCTTGGCATTTCTCTGCATCTCGGCGGCAACGCTGGAAATCCTCATCGCGTCATTGATGGGATTCCCCTGCTTGAGCCGGCTCCAATGCCTGGACTGAAAGAAAAGCAACTAACGTAGCAAAGGACACTGCAGGAGCAAGCTAAGTGTCAATTTATTGTTTTTTACAGCCTATTTTCGAAAAGCGCTTTAATTCTTTGTTGGGTTGCTCGCTTTCCTTGACTTTTGGCATTAACATTTGAGGAATGAATTTGGAATTCGTTGACATGGTCATTTTTGGTTTGTTTATGCCCATCCAGGCAATTGTTGTTTACATTTCTCTGAGGAAACAGGTTCCATGTGGCATAATACTGTAAGAAGGTGAGAGTTAGATCATTGAGAAAGTAATAAGTGCAAACCCGTAAATGAGCATAATAGTTTATGTCACATGTTTATTGTGTTTCTTAGCATCAGTGTTTCTTAGAACCAGTTGTCCTTTTCACATATACAAGACTGTGACAAAAGCTTGTTAACCTGCGAACATCCTTACATGAAGAGAGGTAATTTATGACCTTTGATAAGGAATACATAAGGGTACTGGAGAGGGTTTTCAGAGTCTGTTAAATTTGTAACCATTATTTTGGCCCTAGGTAAGACGAGTGCCGTGCCCACATTTCTAGAACTTGGATCCTGGCTGGCCCAGGTGCCGGATCGTAACAGTCTCTTCTCTTCTCTTGTTTCTCGTCCCCATCCCCTTCCCTCTTTGGACACCTGCCAGGGCTCCTGTTCTCTTAGTAGCGCTGAGAGGTGGTCAAGGCGGGTTGAAGAATAGTTATCGCCCCTGCAGATGCTACTGGATTTCAGGTGAGTGGCTGGACTCACTCTTACAGTAGTAAGGTAGAAGCAGCAAAGAAAGGACTTAACACCTTGGCTGCTTTGAGTTTTCCCCTCCTATGCTGAGCTTTGAGTTTCCCCATTGTTCATGACGAGCTCAGCTCGTCATAAGCACAGCTCAACCGTGCCTCATGACGAGCTGAGCTCGTCATGAGCAGCGAAGGGGTTAAACGATCAGGTTCATGTTGGAAACGGAAGTGGAAACAGAAATAAAGATAGGTTTCTACTTATACCTTCGACACAGACAACTCAGATGTGGAGGTCAACCCGTCACAGTTAAGTCGACAGGAAGGCACATTGTATTGGCTGGAATATCTCCGGCAGCTGCTTTTGCCTATGGCGCCGTCGATGTGGGAGGGAAATTGTGGCGAGACGGGGCCACTTGGGTAGACTATCGTCCATAGACCTACTAGCATGTAAATTGAGCAGAGGGACCACCTAGTAGCAGGGCAGAGAAACCAAGGGAAAATTGAATGCAGAACCAGGCCTGCAAGATCTGAATCAGGCCCTACGTTTTGGTGCATCATCCGCAGCAGAATTGCTTCAAGACGTCATTCGACCCATCATACAGCTTGTCATGAATGCGTTCAATTACAGCGATGACATATTGGTTTTGGGAACTACACAAAAGGAGCACAGTAATGCTCTTACACAAGTATGCCATTTACTTGCAGAAGCAGGTTTGACTTTGAATACACACAAGTGTGATTTCCATAAGACAAAGCTACAATTCTTTGGCCACATCTTTTTTGATGAGGGTATTACACCAGATCCTGTTAAATTCAAAGTACTGTCAAATGCTGATACCCCTCAAGATGTTTCTATGGTGTGCTCATTTCTTGGCATGGCCAATTTTTGTTCCAGATACCTACAAGACTTTGCCACTGTAAGTGCTCCATTGAGAAATTTGCCAAAAAAGATTGCTTAATTTCATTGGTCACAAGAATGTGACAAAAGTTTTAAGAAAATCAAACAAGCCATTGAGAATGCTACTCAAATGGCATGCTTCAATCCGAATCTTCATGCAGATATTGCTGTTGACGCAAGCCCATTCGGGGTAGGCGCTATCCTTGCACAGCACAGCAGACACCCGAATTCTCAAAGGCATATTGTAACACATGCAATTAGAAGTTTGTCCCAAACAGAACGTGCTTACAACCTGAAAAAGAAAGCATAGCCGCAGTGTGGGTTTGTGAACATTTCCATATATTCCTATACGGAAAACCTTTTATGCTAGTAACTGATCATCAAGCTTTACTGATTATATTTGGCAATTCAATGGCCAAAATGCTTCCTGAAAATTGAACTATGGGGACTATGATTGCATAAGTACAATGTTACCATTGTGTATCATCCACGAAAGGATCAATACCCTGTTGACTATTTTTCCAGAGTGCCTATACAAGGTCACTGTACTCCATCCAAGACTGCTGAGTATTATCTCAGCTTCATTGTAAAATCAAACACACCATCTGCTATTTAGTCAGCCCAGTTTATCACTGCCATAAGCCACGCTAGTTACATGTTGAAGCTGAAGGATATAATTACACATTAGCCACGGAACCAACACACTCAACCGCTCACTAGTGATGGTATTTTTTTAAAACATATTTTTATTAACATTTATGGTTTTTCACATTTGTACTACACAATATTTGCAACAACAAAATTTTGATGTAGGTCTCATTTATCACTCTAGACAGGTTAACATACATTACAATTGCAATCATGGGGTAGGACGTATCGTCATCCATCTTATGTTCGATCCTAGTAACTGCTCATCCCTGCATGCACACTAGCTCGCCTCCCAATAAGAGACTATTGTGAGCCCTGTCTAATGCTGCTTCCTTGCCCTGTCACGGTGAGCAACTCCGGCTCCTTACCCGGGTTCGGGCAATGTCCTCATTGATAATACACATGATCCATTGAACTTGAACACA
Organism: Lissotriton vulgaris; assembly: GCF_964263255.1. Taxonomy (NCBI): domain Eukaryota; kingdom Metazoa; phylum Chordata; class Amphibia; order Caudata; family Salamandridae; genus Lissotriton; species Lissotriton vulgaris. The sequence continues at coordinate 4,311 of NW_028245877.1, read as the reverse complement.
TATTCCAATAACACGAGAAATAAACCAAAGAAACAAAAAGAAGGAATCAAAGAGAACACTGCATGCCAGGGGAGGGGGGGGGGTGACAAGGGTGCACCTGCATCTGAGGATGCAGTCACGATTCTCAATAGTTATGCAATGTACGTCGTGCCTCGCATGTGGCACTTGGAGGGGAGTGAAGGGGAAAAGGGAGGGGGAGAGGAGCCTACACTCCCTGGGCTTTGGTCCCACACCCACCGCTTATGGTTGCCCACCCCTAGCACCGCCTGTCCACTCTCCCAGGGGGGAGAGGCTGTGTATTGTCGAGTCCCCTTCTGCCAGGCCCATCCCTGTAGCCAAGTGTGTATCACTCGCTGCCACTCACTGCCTTTTCACTAGTATTTCGTGTGTGTTCTGGTTTTTTCCAGTTTGCCAATACCTCTTTCCATAAACCTGCTATCGGCTATCTCCGGATGCCTCTTGCTTCCTCCCATTTCAAGGCTCTGGCCTCCACTCCCGCCCAACTAATTACCTCACTGTTCCAACTAGCCACCTGCGGTCCCATAGCGGATTTCCACACTAGTGCAATGCGTCTCTTAGCTAAGCCCAAAGTCAGGTCTATGAATTGATTCCCAAGTTGGGTCGAGCCCTAACACACAGACTTCCACAGACAGCGCCACATCCCTCCCCATTGCATCCTTTATCCCCGCCAAAATTCCTTCCCAGTATACTTGTACAACGCAGCAACTCCACGTCATGTGTATGAAACCAGCATCCACATAAGCACACCTCAGCACTTCCGCAACTCATCCCCGTACGTAACATTTAATCTTTGAGGCGTCATGTACACCATATGAATAAAGTTGAATTGCATATATTTAAGTCTTTTGTTCCTTGAAATCCGCTTGTGAGATCTCAGTACCCTGCCCCATTCACCATCCGTAAATTCCTCTGCCTATCGCTCTTTCTCACCTACCCCTGAGATCCGTCATTGGGCCAGAAGCTGCGGCAACCGGTGCTTCATGATGCCATTTCACTTGATGCCCCCCTATGCCCAACGTATTCAGCACATGTAGTCCTGGATGGGTCGTAGGCTCATTCCCCATTGCTGACCAAACATGCGAACAAAGGCTTCATACTGCAGGAACTGGCCGGGAGAAAGGCCATAGTTATCCATCAGGTCTGTAAATGGGACTAGAGGACCATCTTGATAACAGTCGCCCACTGAGCCTAAGCCTGCCTCCGTCCACACCTACAGCTGTTCCGCCGTGAACACCGTCAGTGTGTCACCATGTGGGAGCCCAACCAAAGGTAGCATGGGGGAATACCACGGGTTCCACCCAGCCTACGCATGCAGCGTTTCCAGTTGTGTATGGCTGTAAGCTGCAGCACTGACTTATATGGAATACTGATTGCCGGTCTCAAAAATGTGGCCAGCAGTAAAGCCGGGTCATTGTCGGGTTCCATTAGCCAGGTGCCCTCCGCATTCACACCTTCCTTCCACTGTGCCAGCCACTCCAACTGGGCAGCCAATTTGTACAGTTCGAAATCTGGCACCCCCAAGCCTCCTTGCTCCATCGGACATGGTAATATCTGCAGGGAAACCCGGCGTCTATCGTCCACCCAGATCAGGTCTCTCACCAGGGCACAGGACTGAACCATCCCCGGGGCATCAGGGTTAGCAAATTAATACAAACATACAGCAATTTTGGTAGCATAACCATTTTTAGCAAAGAGAGTCTTGCCATGATCGTCAGCTGCAAAGTGCGCCGGAAGTGCACACATGTCCAGAGAGACCGCAGTGCCCTATCTGAGGTATCACCCCTCAGATCCTCCAGGGAATGAAAGACATGTATCCCAAGATATTTGAATGTGTGGGGGAGCCCAATTGCTATCGGCTGGGAGACATGCTGGCCGAGGCATCAGACCTACCAAAGGAAACGAGTAGGTCTTTTTCATGTTAACCTCCAAGCCAGACAATGCCTCAATTCGCTCCAGAAGTGTAAGCATAGTTGAGGTACCTGGCACTGCTGCCTCCAGGTATAGGAACAGATCATCAGCATACAATGAAATTGTATGTATTCGTCCATCCAGTCTAAGACCAAATCCTGCCCCACCCTGCCGAATCATCTCGAAAGGGGTTTGATCGCTAGTGCAAACTATAGTGGCGAAAGTGGGCATCCCTGCCGGGTCCCCCGCTGGATGTTATAGTCAGTGGATACCAAGTTCCCGGTCTTTGCCCATGCAGTTGGTGAGACATACAACAGTTGAACCCACTTCACCCAGCCCTCCCCAAGGCCCAGCCGCAGCATAGTCTCAAAAAGGTACTCCCAGCCAACCGTGTCAAAGGCCTTCTCCAGGTTGACTGACAGCACAGCCGCATGGATCTCGCCTTCTTATGGAATAAAACAATAATCAAGAACAAACATCCCCACTAGGACATCTCCCTGACCCCTGGACGGTCAAGCAATGGCCATCCGCCCAAACCACTGACAAAACAGCATCAACAAGTGAAGGCCCAGAGATGCAAAGCTAGGGCCTAGGGGGAGTGTGGCCCTCACCACAGGTGCCCAACAGAAGTACCAGTATCCACCCAGAATGCGTCAGCATGGAGGGGCTTGTCCAGCCCACACCCAAGAGTGCACCAGGCCACCTTCACCACTCTCCTCAGGACCTCAATCAAAAGGAGAAGGCACAATAATAAAAGGCAGGGGGAAGGGGAGGGAAAGGCAGCACATGGAAGGAACAAGGTGCAGGTGAAAATAAATAAGTGATAACCTGAGACAACGTCCCACAGTTAGATAAGTTTAGTAGCCGTGTTCGGGGTCACATCCAGCAGTTTAACACTGCCACTAGGGAACATATCTGAGTCTGATTCATCAGTCCCTTTCTTCGACCCCGTGCCTCCTTCCAATGACGATCGCCGACCCTGCATCATGACTGCCACTGACTCTAACGCCTCCGCTTTTTCTTTTTCAGTCTGTGATGGACTTGGTTTCTTCAAGCTCCCACACCACTAATGCCTCTGCAATCTCTTCCCGGACATCCGATCTCCAGGCTGAACCACCATTGGTAGCGTCCCGGGCCGGCCTTCCATTTTATAGGCTTCCAACCAATCTCAGGCTGCCTTGGGATCGTCACAAAAGTGCGTCTTCCCAATCCAGCACTATTCGCAGTCGGGCTGGGGACATCAATGAGTATTGGATCCCTTCTTAACGCAGAGCCCTTTTGACCTCAAGGAAGGAGGTACGGTGCATCTGAACCTCCAATGTGTAATCAGGAAACAATGACACTTTGCATTGTCAACCACATATGGTCCCTTCATGTGCACTTTCTGCAATAGCGCATCTCTGTCTTGGAAATGGAGCAGTCTGGCCACCACCGGGCGTGGGGGCATCCCCAGGGCCGGCTGCCTGGCCAGAACTTGGTGCGCTCGCTCCAAGGTATAACATTGGGGCAAGCTCTCCGGTGCAACCACCACTCGGAGCCATCCCTCCAAGTACTGGATCATAATGTTACCTTCCACTCCTTCCGGCAGACCCAGGACTCTCATATTATTCCTACTGTTCCGCCCCTCCATGTTCTCAGCCCTCCGCTCCAGAACAGTGACTCTGTTGGACAGTTCCCTTATCTGACTGGTCAAGGACAGTTGCGCCGGTGTAATAACTGCCAGGAGGATTCGGTCTGCTCGACCCTGTCTGCTAACTTTGCAAGCTCCGTCCTCAACAGGCCCAGGCCCACTGCCACGGTGCTGATTTCCTGGTGTAGTGCCATCTTGGTATCAGCTATGGCTGCTAGTATTTTAGCCAATTGCTGTTGGACAGGGAAGTCTGAGGGAACACTCTCCTCGTGCACCTGCTCAGGTGCCGTGTCCTCGTGGTCTGGACGAGGCCCCATCTGTTTCCCTCTGGGTTTTCCTATTGCTAGTGGGTTTGAGTATCCAACAGAGGATCTGGGGCCCCCCTTTCTAGGTGGTCGAGGAGCAGCCACCTGGGTGCCAGCTACCCACCACTCCAGTGCGGAGTCACAGAGTCACTACGTTGTGGGTGACTCATCACTGCACTATTCTCCTTACAGAAGCACCCCTCACTGTTGAGATTCCGGGGTCCTCTGGCCCACTGTGCTTGTGTACTACTCCCCTGTCCTGTCCTTTTGGTGCCTGAGCCTAGACCCTAGAACCAGATTCACTTGCTTTGTCTAAATCCATTGGCAGGTTCAGTGGGGGCCACATATCTCCACCGCACCTCTTTGTGTCTCTGTACCAGGACCATGTCCTGCATTACCAGCCAGTGACCTCACTCAAACCCAAGTCTTCACCGTCTGCGTGACAGG